>NW_025750789.1:0-17679 GCF_021184085.1 Oncorhynchus gorbuscha | reverse complement strand
CTAGAGATGTCTGTCTGAGAGGAGAGGAGAGAAGGTAACATCACTAGAGATGTCTGTCTGTCAGAGAGGGAGAGAGAAGGTAACATCACTAGAGATGTCTGTCTGTCAGAGAGGAGAGTAAACATCACTAGAGATGTCTGTCTGTCAGAGAGGAGAGAAGGTAACATCACTAGAGATGTCTGTCTGTCTGTCTGTCAGGGAGAGAAGGTAACATCACTAGAGATGTCTGTCTGTCTGTCTGTCTGTCACTGTCTGTCTGTCTGTCTGTCTGTCACTGTCTGTCTGTCTGTCTGTCAGAGAGGAGAGAAGGTAACATCACTAGAGATGTCTGTCTGTCAGAGAGGGGAGAGAAGGTAACATCACTAGAGATCTGTCTGTCAGAGAGGAGAGAAGGTAACATCACTAGAGATGTCTGTCTGTCAGAGAGGAGAGAAGGTAACATCACTAAGAGATGTCTGTCTGTCAGTCATCACTAGAGATGTCTGTCTGTCAGAGAGAAGTCTGTCTGTAACATCACTAGAGATGTCTGTCTGTCTGTCTGTCTGTCTGTCAGAGAGGAAGGTAACATCACTAGAGATGGTCTGTCTGTCAGACAACATCACTAGAGATGTCTGTCTGTCAGAGAGGAGAGAAGGTAACATCACTAGAGATGTCTGTCTGTCAGAGAGGAGAGAAGGTAACATTACTAGAGATGTCTGTCAGAGAGGAGAGGAGAGAAGGTAACATCACTAGAGATGTCTGTCTGTCTGTCAGAGAGGAGAGAAGGTAACATCACTAGAGATGTCTGTCTGTCTGTCTGTCTGTCTGTCTGTCTGTCTGTCTGTCTGTCTGTCTGTCTGTCTGTCTGTCTGTCTGTCTGTCTGTCTGTCTGTCTGTCTGTCTGTCTGTCTGTCTGTCTGTCTGTCTGTCTGGTAAATCTCACTAGAGATGTCTGTCTGTCAGAGAGAGGAGGTAACATCACTAGAGATGTCTGTCTGTCTGTCTGTCTGTCAGAGAAGGTAACATCACTAGAGATGTCTGTCTGTCAGAGAGGAGGAAGGTAACATCACTAGAGATGTCTGTCTGTCAGAGATGTCTGTCATCTGTCAGAGAGGAGAGTAACATCACTAGAGATGTCTGTCTGTCAGAGAGGAGAGAAGGTAACATCACTAGAGATGTCTGTCTGTCAGATGTCTGTCAGAGAGGAGAGAAGGTAAAATCACTAGAGATGTCTGTCTGTCAGAGAGGAGAGGAGGTAACATCACTAGAGATGTCTGTCTGTCAGAGAGGAGAGAAGGTCTGTCTGTCAGAGAGGAGAGAAGGTAACATCACTAGAGATGTCTGTCTGTCAGAGAGAAGGTAACATCACTAGAGATGTCTGTCTGTCATAGAGGAGAGAAGGTAACATCACTAGAGATGTCTGTCTGTCAGAGAGGAGAGAAGGTAACATCACTAGAGATGTCTGTCTGTCAGAGAGGAGAGAAGGTAACATCACTAGAGATGTCTGTCTGTCAGAGAGGAGAGAAGGTAACATCACTAGAGATGTCTGTCTGTCAGAGAGGAGAGAAGGTAACATCACTAGAGATGTCTGTCTGTCTGTCAGAGAGGAGAGAAGGTAACATCACTAGAGATGTCTGTCTGTCAGAGAGGAGAGAAGGTAACATCACTAGAGATGTCTGTCTGTCTGTCAGAGAGGAGAGAAGGTAACATCACTAGAGATGTCTGTCTGTCAGAGAGGAGAGAAGGTAACATCACTAGAGATGTCTGTCTGTCAGAGAGGAGAGAAGGTAACATCACTAGAGATGTCTGTCTGTCAGAGAGGAGAGAAGGTAACATCACTAGAGATGTCTGTCTGTCAGAGAGGAGGTAAGGGAACATCACTAGAGATGTCTGTCTGTCAGAGAGGAGAGAAGGTAACATCACTAGAGATGTCTGTCTGTCTGTCTGTCTGTCTGTCTGAGAGGAGAGAAGGTAACATCACTAGAGATGTCTGTCTGTCAGAGAGGAGAGAAGGTAACATCACTAGAGATGTCTGTCTGTCAGAGAGGAGAGAAGGTAACATCACTAGAGATGTCTGTCTGTCAGAGAGGAGAGAAGGTAACATCACTAGAGATGTCTGTCAGAGAGGAGAGGAGAGAAGGTAACATCACTAGAGATGTCTGTCTGTCTGTCTGTCAGAGAGGAGAGGAGGTAACATCACTAGAGATGTCTGTCTGTCTGTCTGTCTGTCTGTCTGTCTGTCTGTCTGTCTGTCTGTCTGTCTGTCTGTCTGTCTGTCTGTCTGTCTGTCTGTCTGTCTGTCTGTCTGTCTGTCTGTCAGAGAGGAGAGAAGGTAACATCACTAGAGATGTCTGTCTGTCAGAGAGGAGAGGAGGTAACATCACTAGAGATGTCTGTCTGTCAGAGAGAAGGTAACATCACTAGAGATGTCTGTCTGTCAGAGAGGAGAGAAGGTAACATCACTAGAGATGTCTGTCTGTCAGAGAGGAGAGAAGGTAACATCACTAGAGATGTCTGTCTGTCAGAGAGGAGAGAAGGTAACATCACTAGAGATGTCTGTCTGTCTGTCTGTCAGAGAGGAGAGAAGGTAACATCACTAGAGATGTCTGTCTGTCAGAGAGAAGGTAACATCACTAGAGATATCTGTCTGTCAGAGAGGAGAGAAGGTAACATCACTAGAGATGTCTGTCTGTCAGAGAGAAGGTAACATCACTAGAGATGTCTGTCTGTCAGAGAGGAGAGAAGGTAACATCACTAGAGATGTCTGTCTGTCAGAGAGGAGAGGAGAGGAGGTAACATCACTAGAGATGTCTGTCTGTCAGAGAGGAGAGAAGGTAACATCACTAGAGATGTCTGTCTGTCAGAGAGGAGAGAAGGTAACATCACTAGAGATGTCTGTCTGTCAGAGAGGAGAGAAGGTAACATCACTAGAGATGTCTGTCAGAGAGGAGAGGAGAGAAGGTAACATCACTAGAGATGTCTGTCTGTCTGTCTGTCAGAGAGGAGAGGAGGTAACATCACTAGAGATGTCTGTCTGTCTGTCTGTCTGTCTGTCTGTCTGTCTGTCTGTCTGTCTGTCTGTCTGTCTGTCTGTCTGTCTGTCTGTCTGTCTGTCGTCTGTCTGTCTGTCTGTCTGTCTGTCTGTCAGAGAGGAGAGAAGGTAACATCACTAGAGATGTCTGTCTGTCAGAGAGGAGAGGAGGTAACATCACTAGAGATGTCTGTCTGTCAGAGAGAGAAGGTAACATCACTAGAGATGTCTGTCTGTCAGAGAGGAGAGAAGGTAACATCACTAGAGATGTCTGTCTGTCAGAGAGGAGAGAGAAGGTAACATCACTAGAGATGTCTGTCTGTCAGAGAGGAGAGAAGGTAACATCACTAGAGATGTCTGTCTGTCTGTCTGTCAGAGAGGAGAGAAGGTAACATCACTAGAGATGTCTGTCTGTCAGAGAGAAGGTAACATCACTAGAGATATCTGTCTGTCAGAGAGGAGAGAAGGTAACATCACTAGAGATGTCTGTCTGTCAGAGAGAAGGTAACATCACTAGAGATGTCTGTCTGTCAGAGAGGAGAGAAGGTAACATCACTAGAGATGTCTGTCTGTCAGAGAGGAGAGGAGAGGAGGTAACATCACTAGAGATGTCTGTCTGTCAGAGAGCCACAGCATAGCAGTTTCTGAGTATCGACAGGAAATAAATACACTGTAGGCCACCTTTCATATCGATGGAGACGAATACCTTCTCAGGTAGATCCGACTGCGTTAATAAAAGATGCTTCATACAGAACTCAGTCAGACGTGACATCAGAAACCTGATAACCTTCACAAGGCAGAGTGGTCCTGAGTAAATGTCATGTACTGCTGTCTCCTGTTTGTTCAGCAAACGCAGAGTTCAGATCAATCTGAACCAAATGGGAACTGAATCACTGGAAGAAATAAAATGACTTAAATCCGTCTATTTCTACCATTTAAATTAAATGGTACATTTATTTGGTTTAAATTAAATGGTACATTTATTCGGTTTAAATTAAATGGTACATTCAGTTGGTTTAAATTAAATGGTACATTTATTTGGTTTAAATTAAATGGTACATTTATTTGGTTTAAATTAAATGGTAAATTTATTTGGTTTAAATTAAGTGGTACATTCATTTGGTTTAAATTAAATGGTACATTCATTTGGTTTAAATTAAATGGTACATTTATAGTGTTTAAATTAAATGGTACATTTATAGTGTTTAAATTAAATCGTACATTTATAGTGTTTAAATTAAATGGTACATTCATTTGGTTGAACCGTAAAGTGAAGTCCTCCCCAAAGCCTGATGAGAAAGAGAGAGTCGTTGGTAGTTTCTATCGCCAGCCTGCTTCGGATCTATGCAGCCGTGCAAGTGGAGGGATTTGTGCACACGTGCATTCAATATGTAATGTATGTGTGTATTAATGTGTGTGTGGGTCGGAGCGAGGACATCTCGCCCCAGGACACGCACGCACGCACGCACACACACACACACACACACACACACACACACACACACACACACACACACACACACACACACACACACACACACACACACACACACACACACACACACACACACACACACACACACACACACACACACACACACACACACAGGATGATGGCCTTCAGAAAGCATTCACACCCCTTGACTTTTGAGTTGAGTTATAACCTGAATAAAAAAACTAAAATCAATGAGATGTTTTGTCACTGGCCTACACACAACATCCCATAATAGTCACTGGCCTACACACAACATCCCATAATAGTCACTGGCCTACACACAACATCCCATAATAGTCACTGTCCTACACACAACACCCCATAATAGTCACTGTCCTACACACAACACCCCATAATAGTCACTGTCCTACACACAACACCCCATAATAGTCACTGTCCTACACACAACACCCCATAATAGTCACTGTCCTACACACAACACCCCATAATAGTCACTGTCCTACACACAACACCCCATAATAGTCACTGGCCTACACACAACACCCCATAATAGTCACTGGCCTACACACAACACCCCATAATAGTCACTGGCCTACACACAACACCCCATAATAGTCACTGTCCTACACACAACACCCCATAATAGTCACTGGCCTACACACAACACCCCATAATAGTCACTGGCCTACACACAACACCCCATAATAGTCACTGTCCTACACACAACATCCCATAATAGTCACTGGCCTACACACAACACCCCATAATAGTCACTGTCCTACACACAACATCCCATAATAGTCACTGGCCTACACACAACACCCCATAATAGTCACTGGCCTACACACAACACCCCATAATAGTCACTGACCTACACACAACATCCCATAATAGTCACTGGCCTACACACAACACCCCATAATAGTCACTGGCCTACACACAACACCCCATAATAGTCACTGGCCTACACACAACATCCCATAATAGTCACTGTCCTACACACAACACCCCATAATAGTCACTGGCCTACACACAACACCCCATAATAGTCACTGGCCTACACACAACACCCCATAATAGTCACTGGCCTACACACAACACCCCATAATAGTCACTGTCCTACACACAACATCCCATAATAGTCACTGGCCTACACACAACACCCCATAATAGTCACTGGCCTACACACAACATCCCATAATAGTCACTGTCCTACACACAACATCCCATAATAGTCACTGGCCTACACACAACACCCCATAATAGTCACTGGCCTACACACAACACCCCATAATAGTCACTGGCCTACACACAACATCCCATAATAGTCACTGTCCTACACACAACATCCCATAATAGTCACTGGCCTACACACAACACCCCATAATAGTCACTGTCCTACACACAACATCCCATAATAGTCACTGGCCTACACACAACACCCCATAATAGTCACTGTCCTACACACAACATCCCATAATAGTCACTGGCCTACACACAACATCCCATAATAGTCACTGTCCTACACACAACATCCCATAATAGTCACTGTCCTACACACAACATCCCATAATAGTCACTGGCCTACACACAACACCCCATAATAGTCACTGGCCTACACACAACACCCCATAATAGTCACTGGCCTACACACAACACCCCATAATAGTCACTGGCCTACACACAACACCCCATAATAGTCACTGGCCTACACACAACACCCCATAATAGTCACTGGCCTACACACAACACCCCATAATAGTCACTGTCCTACACACAACACCCCATAATAGTCACTGGCCTACACACAACACCCCATAATAGTCACTGGCCTACACACAACACCCCATAATAGTCACTGGCCTACACACAACACCCCATAATAGTCACTGGCCTACACACAACACCCCATAATAGTCACTGGCCTACACACAACACCCCATAATAGTCACTGGCCTACACACAACACCCCATAATAGTCACTGGCCTACACACAACACCCCATAATAGTCACTGGCCTACACACAACACCCCATAATAGTCACTGGCCTACACACAACACCCCATAATAGTCACTGGCCTACACACAACACCCCATAATAGTCACTGGCCTACACACAACACCCCATAATAGTCACTGGCCTACACACAACACCCCATAATAGTCACTGACCTACACACAACATCCCATAATAGTCACTGACCTACAGACAACACCCCATAATAGTCACTGGCCTACACACAACACCCCATAATAGTCACTGGCCTACAGACAACACCCCATAATAGTCACTGGCCTACACACAACATCCCATAATAGTCACTGACCTACAGACAACATCCCATAATAGTCACTGACCTACAGACAACACCCCATAATAGTCACTGGCCTACACACAACACCCCATAATAGTCACTGGCCTACACACAACACCCCATAATAGTCACTGGCCTACACACAACACCCCATAATAGTCACTGGCCTACACACAACATCCCATAATAGTCACTGACCTACAGACAACATCCCCCTTTAACTATTAACAGTGTATATGTTAACAGCCTGACAGACAGACAGACAGACAGACAGACAGACAGACAGACAGACAGACAGACAGACAGACAGACAGACAGACAGACAGACAGACAGACAGACAGACAGACAGACAGACAGACAGACAGACAGACAGACAGACAGACAGACAGACAGACAGACAGACGTCTCAGTAGCATCTCTCTGACTGAAATAGCTCTCTCTACTCTCCTCTTAGTTATCACGAGCACGTCTCAACCTCACTGTGCAGAGTCACGGCGGGGGCACGGCCCAGAGTGCCGTTGGGCTCTCCAGCGCAGCTCACCCTCCTCATTACAGCTCAGCCGCAGAGAGAGAGGGTCAGGACATCCACACACCCACCCACACACACACACAAACAAATACACACACGAACACACACACACGAACACACACACGAACACACACACAACACCACACACACACACACACACACACACACACACACACACACACACACACACACACACACACACACACACACACACACACACACACACACACACACACACACACACACACACACACACACACACACACACACACACACACAGGTTAGGGGGTCACCATTAGATCTCCCTCCCTCAGCCAAATAGAGCGCTGTACCACGATCCTCTCCGTGGTTGGGAGGGGAGGTGGCCTGGAGAGGGCCGGGGTCAGACCAGTACTAGTAGCCACACACATCCCTGCATAAAAAACCAACAGAAACCAACATGCGTTTCATGCTGGTGTATGCTGGTCAAGCTGGTCTAGTTATGCTGGCAGGCCAGCCATCGTTTTGTTTTCCCTGGTCATGGTGTGTTAGTCTAATAGCTAGCATCACGGTGTGTTAGCCTAACAGCTAGCATCATGGTGTGTTACCCTAACAGCTAGCATCATGGTGTGTTCGCCTAACAGCTAGCATCACGGTGTGTTAGTCTAATAGCTAGCATCACGGTGTGTTAGTCTAACAGCTAGCATCACGGTGTGTTAGTCTAATAGCTAGCATCACGGTGTGTTACCCTAACAGCTAGTATCACGGTGTGTTAGCCTAACAGCTAGCATCACGGTGTGTTAGTCTAACAGCTAGCATCACGGTGTGTTAGCCTAACAGCTAGCATCACGGTGTGTTAGCCTAACAGCTAGCATCACGGTGTGTTAGCCTAACAGCTAGCAGCATGGTGTGTTAGTCTAACAGCTAGTCTAACAACTAGCATCACGGTATGTTAGCCTAACAGCTAGCATCACGGTATGTTAGCCTAACAGCTAGCATCATGGTGTGTTAGCCTAACAGCTAGCATCACGGTGTGTTAGTCTAACAGCTAGCATCACGGTGTGTTAGTCTAACAGCTAGCATCATGGTGTGTGTGGAGAGACCTCCCTGCCAGGCTAGGATCGTTGTTTTATTTCCCGTTTATTGGTTGGTTAGTTGAAAAGGGGAGTAAAAGCTTACACTGAGCTGTTTGGCATTCCTCAGTGGTTGCCAGTTAAACCGATCGCTCTGTAGTGTTAATAGCATAAACTAATACCATTCACATCAATTATTAACTTCCCTGCAGACCACTGACATAGAGGATTTACAATGCTTCTCAAGCCCCTGGTGGGCGGCTTCCCTTCCACTCTGCTCTCTCGCTCTCGCTCTCTCTCTCTCTCTCTCTCTCTCTCTCTCTCTCTCTCTCTCTCTCTCTCTCTGTCTCTGTCTCTGTCTCTCTCTGCTCTCTTTCTCTCTGTCTCTGTCTCTCTCTCTGCTCTCTCTATCTGCTCTCTCACTCTCTCTCTTCTCTCTCTCACTCTCTCTCTTCTCTCTCTCTCTCTCTCTCTCTCTGCATCAGCTCTCTCTCTGCTCTCTCTCTCATTCTCTATCTGCTCTCTCTCTCTCTCTATCTGCTCTCTCTCTCTCTCTATCTGCTCTCTCACTCTCTCTCTTCTCTCTCTCACTCTCTCTCTGCTCTCTCTCTCTCTCTCTGCATCAGCTCTCTCTCTCTGCTCTCTCTCTCATGCTATATCTGCTCTCTCTCATTCTCTATCTGCTCTCTCTCATTCTCTATCCTCTCTCTCTCTCTCTCTCTCTCTCTCTCTCTCTCTCTCTCTCTCTCTCTCTCTCTCTCTCTCTCTCTCTCTGTCTCTTTGCTCTCTTTCTCTCTCTCTGCTCTCTCTCTATCTGCTCTCTCTCTCTCTCATTTTCTATCTGCTCTCTCTCTCATTCTCTATCTGCTCTCTCTCTCATTCTCTCTCTGCCCTCTCTCTTTTCTATCCCTCTCTCTCTTTTCTATCCCTCTCTCTCTTTCCTAACCCCTTCTATATCTCTCTCTCTCGTTCCATATTTATTATCTCTCTCTCTCATTCTACTCTGTGATCTCTCTGCTCTCTGCTTCGGTAAAAGAAGGATGGGGTAAAGGTGTAAGAAAGGGGCTAAACGGTAACGATTTAAAAAAAAAACCTTCTGTCGTAAACATCTCCACTACACAGAGAGATTCTACATATAGATTGTGTTGACTGCGAGATGATGACAGGTGAAACCCTGAAACCCCTTTGACTAGGCTGCTACAGTGGAAAGCTGCATCTCCATTCACATCGTCTCTCTCCATTCAATCCTCGTCAGAAAGATGTCGGCAAAATACTTAGAAGTCCCAGTCTCTGTCTTGTTACTTTCACATAGGATTTATGGTATTTTTTTGTCTGTAAATTTTTTTTTTACAATAATTGGGAATAGTTTATCTGAACATCCTAGTTTTAGCACATTCTTGCTTGCGTACAATGTTTCAGAAATTCAGAAAAGCTTCAGAAAGATGTAGGCAAATACTTCGAAGTCCCAGTCTCCCATCTCGGCACTGTCTTGTTTCTAGGAACGTCCTGGTGTTAGCACATTCTTGCGTGTTTTATAGCTCTGGCATGCCAGGGACGAGAGGTGGTGTGCAGATGTGGGTGGGCGTCTATTTGAATAAATCTATTGAAAACACAATGGGAAAAAAATAAGATAATTATTATTATTCATTTGCAGGTCCTAAGAAACATCACACGACTAATAACATGTATTTTCAAAAGAACAGAATAGCACATATTTTGAGTTTAATTACATCTACAACACCGTTACAAAAAAAAAAAGAAGTGTGGAGTCACTTTGTCACGCCCTGACCTTAGAGCTTTTGTCACTGGTTTCTTCCTCCTCTTCCTCTGAAGAGGTGAAACAGGGATCGGACCAATACGCAGCGTGGTAAGTGTCCGTGGTTTTAATAGGAAAACTCAAACATGAACACAACTACAAAACAAGAACCATGAAAAGCAAAACAGCCCTATCTGGTGCAGTAAACACAAAGACAGGAAACAATCCCCCACAAAATACCCAAAGAATATGACACCGTGACGCTATGACACCGTGTACAGACACAGGCATCTGGTGCAGTAAACACAAAGACAGGAAACAATCCCCCACAAAATACCCAAAGAATATGACACCGTGACGCTTTGACACCGTGTACAGACACAGGCATCTGGTGCAGTAAACACAAAGACAGGAAACAATCCCCCACAAAATACCCAAAGAATATGACACCGTGACGCTATGACACCGTGTACAGACACAGGCAACTACACATAGACAATAACCCATGAAATACCCAGAAGAAGATTGGCTGCCTAAATATGGTTCCCAATCAGAGACAACGATAAACTCCTGCCTCTGATTGAGAACCAATCTAGGCAACCATAGACGTACCTAGACAACTACACTGAACACAACCACATAAATCTACAAAAAACCCTAGACAAGACAAAACACATAAATCCCCCATGTCAGTTTTTAACATCTCGTCCCGTGTTTTATGATTCTGATTATCTGGACCAGTCCAGTGACTGCTGTGAAAGGACAGCTGACAACATAGGAAAGTCTGTGTGACAGCTTGGAGAGACAGCTGACCGGAGGGAATAGACCCCACTGGGGCTGTCATGGGTTAGCTACCCATGTTGGCAGTCTCCGACGCTGTTTCAGTATGTTGGAGACACCCGCTAAGTGCTACTGAAAGTCAACAAAGGAACATACCCCTAGAGCCTGCGAGAGCTGGGGCGCAAGATGGCTCAACGACTGATCACACGGTTACGGACCCAGGAACGGAAACGACTACGAGTAGGAACACAGCACATGAGACAACCATAACAGCAGCAGGACACACACTTCAGGTGTGCAGCTGTGGTTGGGAGAGAGTAACATCGGCAAGGGGGTTAAGGATCCATCAAGGGAGGAAAAGGTGCTTGTTAGAGAAGCAGAGACAGGGACCTCGCATTGACCAGTACTTCTTACGAAGCAGCCAGTCAAATCAGTCGAATGAAGCACAGCGACGGGACGCAAACCAAAGTTCGCAGAGCATCAGCACCCCTGTAACTGAGGAGGATAACACAAGCACAGAAATGCCGGTGGATGAACTTACCCAACCACAGAGACCTCTAAAAGAGGAAAAGATCAAAGGGCACAGACCGAGTGTGAAGTGGCCCAAAGCCGTTGAAAAGAGAGAGTGGGAAACAATCAACAACGACCTGACAAAAATCTTGGAACAACAGGTAGGAAAAGCAGAGAAAAAGCTTGAAAGGATGGGAGACATTATCTACCACTACGGAGAAGAGCGCTTTGGCGTAAACGAAAGGAGAAGTGGCAAGACACCTCCCGCGCCAGCCAAATCTAGGAGACAGCAGGAGATCGAGATACTTGTCAGAGAGAGAAGGCAGCTGAGGAAGCAGTGGAAGAAGGCCTCTGATGCAGAGAGAGAAGGTCTCATGCTACTCCAAGCAGACATTAAATGTCGGCTGGCAACCTTGCGAAGAGCGGAAAACTTAAGGAAACTTCGTAGGAAGAAGGAACACTCAAGAACACGGTTCTATAAAAACCCCTTTAAGTTTGTCAAAGATCTCTTTGCAAAGGAAAAGTGCGGAATCCTAAAAACTACAAAGCCTGAACTGGAAGAACATCTGGAAAAGGTCCACCAGGACATGAAAAGGCATGAGCAGATAATCATCCCACATGACATCCCACCTATTCAACCACCAGAATTCAATCTGGACACTGACCCTCCAAAATGGAGGGAAGTAGAGAACGTTGTCCGAAGAGCAAGAGCGGCCTCGGCTCCTGGGCCTAATGGAGTACCATACAAGCTCTACAAGAACGCCCGGATGTTCTACGCTTTCTTTGGAGGCTCATGAGGATAGTGTGGCAGAAGGAAATAATACCAAAGGCATGGCGAAGGGCTGGTGGTGTGCTAATCCCGAAAGAGAAGGATGCGACAGACATCAGTCAATTCCGACCAATCTCCTTCTCAACGTCGAAGGGAAGATCTTTTCAGTATAATAGCACAGAGGCTGTCCACTTATCTGGAAAGGAACAAGTACATTGATACATCTGTACAGAAAGCAGGCATTCCTGGTTTCTCTGGTTGCCTGGAACATACTAGTATGATTTGGCACCAGATCCAAACAGCTAAGAAGGACAAGAGAGACCTCTATGTCATCTTCCTCGACTTGGCCAATGCCTTTGGCTCAGTTCCCCATGAACTCCTCTGGGAATCCTTCAACATTTTCCACGTACCAGAACCCATCACTACACTGGTAAAGGCCTATTTCCAAGACCTGCAATTGTGTTTCACAACACCTGACTTCACAACAACATGGCAGCGCTTGGAAGTAGGCATAATGGCAGGCTGTACAATTTCTCCTCTGGCCTTCACTATGGCCATGGAAGTCATCATCAGGGCATCGAGATGGGTGGTCGGTGGTGAGAGAACTAAGGAAGGGCTCCGTCTCCCACCTATCCGAGCATACATGGATGACATGACTACACTGACCACCACTGCAGCATGCACCAGGCGGCTACTTGCAAAACTGCAGGATAACATCAAGTGGGCACGGATGAAAATCAAGCCAAGCAAATCTCGAAGCATCTCCATAGTCAAGGGACAGCTTAAAGATGTGAGGTTCTGCATTGGAGATGACCCGATACCAACGGTGTCTGAGCAACCCATCAAGAGCCTGGGTAGATGGTACAACGAAAGCCTCCGGGATAAAGATCAAGTGCAGCAAGTAAGGCAGGACATCGCCGACGGTCTTGAGAACATCAACAAGACCCTACTGCCTGGGAGGCTCAAGCTCTGGTGCCTACAGTTTGGACTTCTCCCCGGATAATGTGGCCACTCACCGTCTATGAGGTCCCAATAACAACAGTGGAGAAGATGGAGCGAACCATTACCTCATACGTGAAGAAATGGCTGGGTGTCCCACGATGCCTGAGTAACATCGGCCTCTATGGCAAAGGGGTCCTTGAACTACCTCTTACAAGTCTAACGGAGGAGTACAAGTGCTCTAAAGTAAGACTTCAGATGACATTGAAGGACTCCAAAGACCAGACCATTAGCAAGGCTGCACCTCCCCTACAAACTGGACGGAAATGGACATCATCCAATGCTGTGCAGCAAGCAACATCAGCCCTGAGACACCAAGACATTGTGGGGAATATCCAGCATGGAAGAGGAGGCTTTGGCCTGGCAGCAAGCAAACCAACGTTCCATAAGGCAACAACATCTGAACGCAGGAAGCTGGTGGTCGAGGAGGTGCGCAGACAGGAGGAGACTGCAAGAAGTGCAAAGGCTGTCTCTCTTGCTAAACAAGGGCAATGGACGCGGTGGGAAGGCCTGGAGAGGAGAAAGATCAACTGGAGTGAGCTTTGGCAAATGGAGGCAAGCAACATCAGCTTCATCATAAGAGCTGTTTATGATGTGCTTCCATCACCAAAAAATCTACATCAATGGTATGGCGAGGACTCGACCTGCCCCCTCTGCCCAGCTCCAGCGACTCTCAGGCATATAATGACAGGTTGCAAGACCAGCCTCTCACAAGGCCGCTACACCTGGAGGCACAATCAGGTCCTCAAGAGCCTGGCTGCAGCACTTGAGACCAAGAGGAGTGCAACCAATTCATTACCTCCAAAAACAAGCAATCCCGTCAAAACAACAACATTCATCCGGGAGGGACAGAAAAGGCCCAAGTATCCTCCTACAAAGCCAGAAACTGGACACCTAGCTATGGCCCGGGACTGGAAGATGCTTGTCGATATTGGCCAGCAACTCATTTTTCCACCTGAGATTGCTTCTACCAACCTTAGGCCAGACATGGTACTCTGGTCCCCTTCACGAAAGGCTGTGTACATCATAGAGCTCACAGTCCCGTGGGAAAACTCTGTTGAAGAGGCCTACGAACGTAAGAAACTGCGTTACACAGAGTTGGCAGCAGACGCAACTCAGCGTGGCTGGAATGCAAAAGTCTGGCCAGTTGAAGTGGGATGCAGAGGATTCGTGGCTTCTTCCATCATCAGGTTGCTGAAAGAACTTGGAATCCATGGACAGGCTCTGCGGCAGACCGTCAGAGCAGTTTCTCAAGCAGCTGAAAGAGGTAGCCAGTGGATCTGGATCAAACGGAAGGACCCTTGCTGGGCTATAACTTCATGACCCCTCACCCCCACCTGAGAACTCAATTCAGATCCCTCCAACTTGAGGAGGGCATATGAGGTATGCGGTCAGCTGTATGGCTGGCTCAGAGAAGAGGACGCCCCTGCCTTGCACAGTCCTGTGGGACATCTTAATTGGGCATGGGACACAAGCTAAGGCTTGATCACCCTTTAGCTGGCCACCTTTGATGAGGGTGTTTAGTGATTAAAGGCCGAAACACCCACTGATTCGAAGGCACACTACTGAGGATGTGTCCCAAAAATTGACATCTTACCCCAGTCTAAGAAATAAACCTCCCATGCCACTCTGTCAACATCACGGCAAATCTCATGCGAGTGCATTCCATCTATTGGCACAATGGACAGTTTTTAACATCTCGTCCCGTGTTTTATGATTCTCACACCCTGGGCTAACTCAAATAATAAAGAAAACAAAGAGGCGTGACAGCTCTATTTTGGTTTGGTCTGGGTGTGATTTGGGGTGGGCATTCTATGTTCCTTTTTCTATGTTTTTGTATTTCTATGTTTTGGCCGGGTGTGGTTCTCAATCAAAGGACAGCTGTCTATCGTTGTCTCTGATTGGGAACCATACTTAGGTAGCTTTTTCCCCACAGGGTCTTTGTGGGTAGTTCATTTCTGTTTAGTGTTTTGCACCTTTCAGGACTGTTTCGGTTATTTCTCTTTGTTATTTTTAGTTATCGTGTTCAGTTTTAATAAAACAAGCATGAACACTTACCGCGCTGCTCTTTGGTCCGATGATTCCTCCTCTTCAGACGACGGAAGCAGCTGGACAGAGGAACTCTGTCTAGAAGGCCAGCATCCAGGAGTCGCCTCTTCACTGTTGACGTTGAGACTGGACAGAGGAACTCTGCCTAGAAGGCCAGCATCCCGGAGTTGCCTCTTCACTGTTGACGTTGAGACTGGACAGAGGAACTCTGCCTAGAAGGCCAGCATCCCGGGCTCACCTCTTCACTGTTGATGTTGAGACTGGTGTTTTGCAGGTACTATTTAATGAAGCTGCCAGTTGAGGACTTGTGAGGGGTCTGTTTCTCAAACTACACACTCTAATGTACTTGTCCTCTTGCTCAGTTGTGCACCGGGGCCTCCCACCCCTCTTTTATTCTGTTTTGAGCCAGTTTGCGCTGTTCTGTGAAGGGAGTATCTACACAGCGTTGTACCAGATCTTTAGTTTGTCAATTTCTCTCATGGAATAGCCTTAATTTCTCAGAACAAGAATAGACTGACGAGATTCAGAAGAAAGTGCTTTGTTTCTGGCCATTTTGAGCTTGTAATCGAACCCACAAATGATGATGCTCCAGATACTCAACTAGTCTAAAGAAGGCCAGTTTAATTGCTTCTTTAATCAGCACAAAAGTTTTCAGCTGTGCAAACATAATTGCGAAAGGGTTTTCTAATGATTAATTACCCTTTAAAATGATCAACTTGGATTAGCTAACACAACATGCCATTGGATCACAGGAGTGATGGTTGCTGATAATGGGCCTCTGTACACCTATGTAGATATTCCATTAAAAATCAGCCGTTTCCAGCTACAAATCATTTACAACATTAACGTCTCCACTGTATTAATGGTCAATTTGATGTTATTTTAATGGACAAAAAAACATACTTTTCTTTCAAAAACAAAGGACATTTCTAAGTGACCCTAACCGTTTGAACGGTAATGTGTGTTTCGAGTCTGTTTCCAAATTAAATCAATAGTTTGTTATTTTGTTATTTTATAACAGATAGGACACACCTGTCTGGTCACAGTCAACACACATATATTTATCATATATTTATCATATTTATCATAATGGAATATAACTTAATAAATACAAATAATATTTTTCCTCACAACTTGTGACAGGAATGTTGTAGAACCTGTGTCAAACGGAGGCCATATTTCTTTATATTTTATCCACGTTTTAATATCTTTCCTCACTCCGCTCTGTTAGGGAGCAGGCGTAGGCTGTTATCTTCATCGTGATACCCATAACAAAAATAATAGACATCCTCCTTTCCAAAGTCTTGTGTTCATATTTCACACACCTCCGACGCCGGAGAAGAGAAGCTGGTTACAGGGAGTAGAATATTTAATAAGGTACAGACATAAAACCAGACAGCGTCATCATAAGAGCAGGGGAACGGAGCTGGGGAACGGAGCAGGGGAACGGAGCAGGGGAACGGAGCAGGGGAACGGAGCAGGGGAACGGAGCAGGGGAACGGAGCTGGGGAACGGAGCAGGGGAACGGAGCTGGGGAACGGAGCTGGGGAACGGTGCTGGGGAACGGAGCAGGGGAACGGAGCAGGGGAACGGAGCTGGGGAACGGAGCAGGGGAACGGAGCAGGGGAACGGAGCAGGGGAACGGATAAACACTTGGTTTAGACTACATTACTACATTACAACATTACTACATTCCTGAAAGTTTCTAATTAGAGATAGATAAACACTTGGTTTAGACTACATTACAACATTACTACATTACTGAATGTTTCTAATCAGAGATAAACACTTGGTTTAGACTACATTACTACATTACAACATTACTACATTCCTGAAAGTTTCTAATTAGAGATAGATAAACACTTGGTTTAGACTACATTACTACATTACTACATTACTGAATGTTTCTGATCAGATGACCAAAGGAATAGATGAGTTACACAACCTCCACTAATTTGCTCAACCAGAAACCAATTAACCAATTAGCCTTCAGACAGACAGAGATTCAGTGAAACAAAATCACGTTGATTGATTATCAGACAAGTCAGGGAAGTACCAGGCTGTTGGTCAGGGAGGAGGAGGTGGGGGAGGTGGGGGAGGTGGAGGTGGAGGAGGTGGAGGTGGGGGAGGTGGAGGTGGGGGAGGAGGTGGGGGAGGAGGGGGAGGAGGTGGAGGTGGGGGAGGAGGTGGGGGAGGTGGGGGAGTTGGAGGTGGGGGAGTTGGAGGTGGGGGAGGAGGAGGTGGAGGAGGGGGAGGTGGAGGAGGAGGTGGAGGAGGAGGAGGAGGAGGTGGAGGAGGAGGTGGTGGAGGAGGAGGAGGAGGTGGGGGAGGTGGAGGAGGAGGTGGGGGAGGTGGAGGTGGAGGTGGAGGAAGTGAGGGAGGAGGAGGTGGTGGAGGGGGGGGTGGAGGAGGAGGAGGAGGAGGGAGGTGGAGGTGGGGGAGGTGGAGGAGG
>NW_025750788.1:0-17683 GCF_021184085.1 Oncorhynchus gorbuscha | reverse complement strand
TGCCTGTCCTAATGGGGATGAATCTCCCTGTTCTCTGCCTGTCCTAATGAGGATGAATCTCCCTGTTCTCTGCCTGTCCTAATGAGGATGAATCTCCCTGTTCTCATCTCTGTCCTAATGAGGATGAATCTCCCTGTTCTCATCTCTGTACTAATGGGGATGAATCTCCCTGTTCTCATCTCTGTAGTAATGAGGATGAATCTCCCTGTTCTCATCTCTGTCCTAATGGGGATGAATCTCCCTGTTCTCATCTCTGTCCTAATGGGGATGAATCTCCCTGTTCTCATCTCTGTAGTAATGAGGATGAATCTCCCTGTTCTCTGCCTGTCCTAATGGGGATGAATCTCCCTGTTCTCATCTCTGTAGTAATGGGGATGAATCTCCCTGTTCTCATCTCTGTACTAATGGGGATGAATCTCCCTGTTCTCATCTCTGTCCTAATGGGGATGAATCTCCCTGTTCTCATCTCTGCCCTTAATGGGGATGAATCTCCCTGTTCTCATCTCTGTACTAATGGGGATGAATCTCCCTGTTCTCATCTCTGTAGTAATGAGGATGAATCTCCCTGTTCTCATCTCTGTACTAATGGGGTTGAATCTCCCTGTTCTCATCTCTGTACTAATGGGGATGAATCTCCCTGTTCTCATCTCTGTAGTAATGAGGATGAATCTCCCTGTTCTCATCTCTGTACTAATGGGGATGAATCTCCCTGTTCTCATCTCTGTGCTAATGGGGATGAATCTCCCTGTTCTCATCTCTGTCCTAATGGGGATGAATCTCCCTGTTCTCTGCCTGTCCTAATGGGGATGAATCTCCCTGTTCTCATCTCTGTAGTAATGGGGATGAATCTCCCTGTTCTCATCTCTGTACTAATGGGGATGAATCTCCCTGTTCTCTGCCTGTACTAATGGGGATGAATCTCCCTGTTCTCATCTCTGTCCTAATGGGGATGAATCTCCCTGTTCTCATCTCTGTACTAATGGGGATGAATCTCCCTGTTCTCTGCCTGTCCTAATGGGGATGAATCTCCCTGTTCTCATCTCTGTAGTAATGGGGATGAATCTCACTGTTCTCATCTCTGTTCTAATGGGGATGAATCTCCCTGTTCTCATCGCTGTCCTAATGGGGATGAATCTCCCTGTTCTCATCTCTGTCCTAATGGGGATGAATCTCCCTGTTCTCATCTCTGTCCTAATGGGGATGAATCTCCCTGTTCTCTGCATGTCCTAATGGGGATGAATCTCCCTGTTCTCATCTCTGTACTAATGGGGATGAATCTCCCTGTTCTCATCTCTGTACTAATGGGGAAGAATCTCCCTGTTCTCTGCCTGTCCTAATGGGGATGAATCTCCCTGTTCTCTGCCTGTCCTAATAGGGATGAATCTCCCTGTTCTCTGCCTGTCCTAATGGGGATGAATCTCCCTGTTCTCTGCCTGTCCTAATGGGGATGAATCTCCCTGTTCTCTGCCTGTCCTAATGGGGATGAATCTCCCTGTTCTCATCTCTGTCCTAATGGGGATGAATCTCCCTGTTCTCTGCCTGTCCTAATGGGGATGAATCTCCCTGTTCTCTGCCTGTCCTAATGGGGATGAATCTCCCTGTTCTCATCTCTGTACTAATGGGGATGAATCTCCCTGTTCTCTGGCTGTCCTAATGGGGATGAATCTCCCTGTTCTCTGCCTGTCCTAATGGGGATGAATCTCCCTGTTCTCTGCCTGTACTAATGAGGATGAATCTCCCTGTTCTCATCTCTGTCCTAATGAGGATGAATCTCCCTGTTCTCATCTCTGTCCTAATGGGGATGAATCTCCCTGTTCTCATCTCTGTCCTAATGGGGATGAATCTCCCTGTTCTCATCTCTGTACTAATGGGGATGAATCTCCCTGTTCTCATCTCTGTAGTAATGAGGATGAATCTCCCTGTTCTCATCCCTGTACTAATGAGGATGAATCTCCCTGTTCTCATCTCTGTCCTAATGGGGATGAATCTCCTGTTCTCATCTCTGTCCTAATGGGGATGAATCTCCTGTTCTCATCTCTGTCCTAATGGGGATGAATCTCCCTGTTCTCATCTTTGTACTAATGGGGATGAATCTCCTGTTCTCTGCATGTCCTAATGGGGATGAATCTCCCTGTTCTCATCTCTGTACTAATGGGGATGAATCTCCCTGTTCTCATCTCTGTACTAATGGGGAAGAATCTCCCTGTTCTCTGCCTGTCCTAATGGGGATGAATCTCCCTGTTCTCTGCCTGTCCTAATAGGGATGAATCTCCCTGTTCTCTGCCTGTCCTAATGGGGATGAATCTCCCTGTTCTCTGCCTGTCCTAATGGGGATGAATCTCCCTGTTCTCTGCCTGTCCTAATGGGGATGAATCTCCCTGTTCTCATCTCTGTCCTAATGGGGATGAATCTCCCTGTTCTCTGCCTGTCCTAATGGGGATGAATCTCCCTGTTCTCTGCCTGTCCTAATGGGGATGAATCTCCCTGTTCTCATCTCTGTACTAATGGGGATGAATCTCCCTGTTCTCTGGCTGTCCTAATGGGGATGAATCTCCCTGTTCTCTGCCTGTCCTAATGGGGATGAATCTCCCTGTTCTCTGCCTGTACTAATGAGGATGAATCTCCTGTTCTCATCTCTGTCCTAATGAGGATGAATCTCCCTGTTCTCATCTCTGTCCTAATGGGGATGAATCTCCCTGTTCTCATCTCTGTCCTAATGGGGATGAATCTCCCTGTTCTCATCTCTGTACTAATGGGGATGAATCTCCCTGTTCTCATCTCTGTAGTAATGAGGATGAATCTCCCTGTTCTCATCCCTGTACTAATGAGGATGAATCTCCCTGTTCTCATCTCTGTCCTAATGGGGATGAATCTCCCTGTTCTCATCTCTGTCCTAATGGGGATGAATCTCCCTGTTCTCATCTCTGTAGTAATGAGGATGAATCTCCCTGTTCTCTGCCTGTCCTAATGGGGATGAATCTCCCTGTTCTCATCTCTGTCCTAATGGGGATGAATCTCCCTGTTCTCATCTCTGTACTAATGGGGATGAATCTCCCTGTTCTCTGCCTGTCCTAATGGGGATGAATCTCCCTGTTCTCATCTCTGTAGTAATGGGGATGAATCTCCCTGTTCTCATCTCTGTACTAATGGGGATGAATCTCCCTGTTCTCTGCCTGTACTAATGGGGATGAATCTCCCTGTTCTCATCTCTGTCCTAATGGGGATGAATCTCCCTGTTCTCATCTCTGTACTAATGGGGATGAATCTCCTGTTCTCTGCCTGTCCTAATGGGGATGAATCTCCCTGTTCTCATCTCTGTACTAATGGGGATGAATCTCCCTGTTCTCATCTCTGTACTAATGGGGAAGAATCTCCCTGTTCTCTGCCTGTCCTAATGGGGATTAATCTCCCTGTTCTCTGCCTGTCCTAATAGGGATGAATCTCCCTGTTCTCTGCCTGTCCTAATGGGGATGAATCTCCCTGTTCTCTGCCTGTCCTAATGGGGATGAATCTCCCTGTTCTCATCTCTGTCCTAATGGGGATGAATCTCCCTGTTCTCTGCCTGTCCTAATGGGGATGAATCTCCCTGTTCTCTGCCTGTCCTAATGGGGATGAATCTCCCTGTTCTCATCTCTGTAGTAATGGGGATGAATCTCCCTGTTCTCATCTCTGTACTAATGGGGATGAATCTCCCTGTTCTCTGCCTGTACTAATGGGGATGAATCTCCCTGTTCTCATCTCTGTCCTAATGGGGATGAATCTCCCTGTTCTCATCTCTGTACTAATGGGGATGAATCTCCCTGTTCTCTGCCTGTCCTAATGGGGATGAATCTCCCTGTTCTCATCTCTGTAGTAATGGGGATGAATCTCACTGTTCTCATCTCTGTTCTAATGGGGATGAATCTCACTGTTCTCATCTCTGTTCTAATGGGGATGAATCTCCCTGTTCTCATCGCTGTCCTAATGGGGATGAATCTCCCTGTTCTCATCTCTGTCCTAATGGGGATGAATCTCCCTGTTCTCATCTCTGTCCTAATGGGGATGAATCTCCCTGTTCTCTGCATGTCCTAATGGGGATGAATCTCCCTGTTCTCATCTCCGTACTAATGGGGATGAATCTCCCTGTTCTCATCTCTGTACTAATGGGGAAGAATCTCCCTGTTCTCTGCCTGTCCTAATGGGGATGAATCTCCCTGTTCTCTGCCTGTCCTAATAGGGATGAATCTCCCTGTTCTCTGCCTGTCCTAATGGGGATGAATCTCCCTGTTCTCTGCCTGTCCTAATGGGGATGAATCTCCCTGTTCTCTGCCTGTCCTAATGGGGATGAATCTCCCTGTTCTCATCTCTGTCCTAATGGGGATGAATCTCCCTGTTCTCTGCCTGTCCTAATGGGGATGAATCTCCCTGTTCTCTGCCTGTCCTAATGGGGATGAATCTCCCTGTTCTCATCTCTGTACTAATGGGGATGAATCTCCCTGTTCTCTGGCTGTCCTAATGGGGATGAATCTCCCTGTTCTCTGCCTGTCCTAATGGGGATGAATCTCCCTGTTCTCTGCCTAATGGGGATGAATCTCCCGTTCTCATTCTGTCCTAATGGGGAATTCCCCTGTTCTCATCTCTTCTGTACTAATGGGGATGAATCTCCTGTTCTCTCTGCCTGTCCTAATGGGGATGAATCTCCTGTTCTCATCTCTTGTAATGGGGATGAATTCACTGTTCTCATCTCTGTTCTAATGGGGATGAATCTCACTGTTCTCATTCTGTTCTAATGGGGATGGAATTCCCTGTTCTCATCGCTGTCCTAATGGGGATGAATCTCCTGTTCTCATCTCTTGTCCTAATGGGGATGAATCTCCTGTTCTCATTCTAATCCTAATGGGGATGAATCTCCCTGTTCTCTGCATGTCCTAATGGGGATACCTCCCTGTTAGCCCTCTGTACTAATGGGGATGAATCTCCCTGTTCTCATCTCTGTACTAATGGGAAGAATCTCCCTGTTCTCTGCCTGTCCTAATGGGGATGAATCTCCTGTTCTCTGCCTGTCCTAATAGGGATGAATCTCCCTGTTCTCTGCCTGTCTAATGGGGATGAATCTCCCCTGTTCTCTGCCTGTCCTAATGGGGATGAATCTCCCTGTTCTCTGCCTGTCCTAATGGGGATGAATCTCCTGTTCTCATCTCTGTCCTAATGGGGATGAATCTCCCTGTTCTCTGCCTGTCCTAATGGGGATGAATCTCCCTGTTCTCTGCCTGTCCTAATGGGGATGAATCTCCCTGTTCTCATCTCTGTACTAATGGGGATGGTTCTCTGGCTGTCCTAATGAGGATGAATCTCCTGTTCTCTGCCTGTCCTAATGGGGATGAATCTCCCTGTTCTCTGCCTGTACTAATGGGGATGAATCTGTTCCCTCTGTTCTCATCTCTCTGTCCTAATGGGGATGAATCTCCTGTTCTCATCTCTGTCCTAATGGGGATGAATCTCCCTGTTCTCATCTCTGTACTAATGGGGATGAATCTCCTGTTCTCATCTCTGTAGTAATGAGGATGAATCTCCCTGTTCTCATCCCTGTACTAATGAGGATGAATCTCCTCTGGGATGAATCTCATCTCTGTCCTAATGGGGATGAATCTCCTGTTCTCATCTCTGTCCTAATGGGGATGAATCTCCCTGTTCTCATCTCTGTCCTAATGGGGATGAATCTCCCTGTTCTCATCTCTGTCCTAATGGGGATGAATCTCCCTGTTCTCTGCCTGTCCTAATGGGGATGTATCTAGTAATGGGATGAATCTCCCTGTTCTCTCTCTGTACTAATGGGGATGAATCTCTACTAATGGGGATGAATCTCCCTGTTCTCATCTCTGTCCTAATGGGGATGAATCTCATTGTTCTCTGCCTGTCCTAATGGGGATGAATCTCCCTGTTCTCTCTGCCTGTCCTAATGGGGATGAATCTCCCTGTTCTCTGCCTGTCCTAATGGGGATGAATCTCCCTGTTCTCTGCCTGTCCCAATGGGGATGAATCTCCCTGTTCTCTGCCTGTCCTAATGGGGACAACTCTGTTCCTCATTTCTGTCCTAATGGGGATGAATCTCCCTGTTCTCTGCCTGTCCTAATGGGGTTCTCCCTGTTCTCATCTCTGTACTAATGGGGATGAATCTCCCTGTTCTCTACCCTGTCCTAATGGGGATGAATCTCCCTGTTCTCTGCCTGTTAATGAGATGAATCTCTGTTCTCTGCCTGTCTAATGAGGGATGAATGAGGATTAATCTCCTGTTCTCATCTCTGTACTAATGGGGATGAATCTCCCTGTTCTCATCTCTGTAGTAATGAGGATATGAATCTCCTGTTCTCATCTCTGTCCTAATGGGGATGAATCTCCCTGTTCTCATCTCTCTGCTCTGTTCTCTGCAATGGGGATGAATCTCCTGTTCTCTGCCTCCTGTTCTCATCTAGTAATGAGGCTCCCTGTTCTCATCTCTGTCTAATGGGATGAATCTATCTCTGTCCTAATGAGGATGAATCTCTCATCTCTTAGTAATGAGATGAATCTCCCTGTTCTCTGCCTGTCCTAATGGGGATGAATCTCTGTCCTAATGGGGATGAATCTCCATGTTCTCATCTCTGTCCCTCCCTGTTCTCAAATGGGGATGAATCTCCCTGTTCTCATCTCTGTTCTCATCTCTGTACTCAATGGGGATGAATCTCCCTGTTCTCATCTCTGTTCTCATCTCTGTAGTAATGAGTACTAATGATGAATCTCCCTGTTCTCATCTCTGTGCTGTACTAATGAGGATGAATCTCCCTGTTCTCATCTCTGTCCTAATGGGGATGAATCTCCTGTTCTCATCTCTGTACTAATGGGGATGAATCTCCCTGTTCTCATCTCTGTAGTAATGAGGATGAATCTCCCTGTTCTCATCCCTGTCCTAAGGATGGGGATGAATCTCCCTGTTCTCATCTCTGTCTAATGGGGATGAATCTCCCTGTTCTCATCTCTGTACTAATGGGGATGAATCTCCTGTTCTCATCTGCCTGTTCTCATCTCTGTACTAATGGGGATGAATCTCCCCTGTTCTCATCTCTGTAGTAATGGGGATGAATCTCCTGTTCTCATCTCTGTACTAATGGGGATGAATCTCCCTGTTCTCTGCCTGTACTAATGGGGATGAATCTCCCTGTTCTCATCTCTGTCCTAATGGGGATGAATCTCCCTGTTCTCATCTCTGTACTAATGGGATGAATCTCCCTGTTCTCTGCCTGTCCTAATGGGGATGAATCTCCTGTTCTCATCTCTGTAGTAATGGGGATGAATCTCCTGTTCTCATCTCTGTACTAATGGGGATGAATCTCCCTGTTCTCATCTCTGCCTGTCCTGTTCTCAATGGGGATGAATCTCCTGTTCTCATCTCTGTCCTAATGGGGATGAATCTCCCTGTTCTCATCTCTGTCCTAATGGGGATGAATCTCCTGTTCTCTGCCTGTCCTAATGGGGATGAATCTCCCTGTTCTCATCTCTGTACTAATGGGGATGAATCTCCCTGTTCTCATCTCTGTACTAATGGGGATGAATCTCCCTGTTCTCTAATGGGGATGAATCTCCCTGTTCTCTGCCTGTCCCTAATGGGGATGAATCTCCTGTTCTCTGCCTGTCTAATGGGGATGAATCTCTGTTCTCTGCCTGTCTAATGAGGATGAATCTCCCTGTTCTCCCCTGTCCCTAATGGGGATGAATCTCCCTGTTCTCATCTCTGTCCTACTGGGGATGAATCTCCCTGTTTCTGCCTGTCCCAATGGGGATGAATCTTTCCTGTTCTCTGCCTGTCCTAATGGGGATGAATCTCCTGTTCTCATCTCTGTACCAATGGGAACAATCTCCTGTTCTCTGCCTGTCCTAATGGGGATGAATCTCCCTGTTCTCTGCCTGTCCTAATGGGGATGAATCTCCCTGTTCTCTGCCTGTACTAATGAGGATGAATTTCCCTGTTCTCATCTCTGTCCTAATGAGGATGAATTCTGTTCTCATCTCTGTCCCAATGGGGATGAATCTCCATGTTCTCATCTCTGTCCTAATGGGGATGAATCTCCTGTTCTCATCTCTGTACTAATGGGGATGAATCTCCTGTTCTCATCTCTGTAGTAATGAGGATGAATCTCCCTGTTCTCATCTCTGTACTAATGGGGATGAATCTCCTGTTCTCATCTCTGTACTAATGGGGATGAATCTCCCCTGTTCTCATCTCTGTAGTAATGAGGATGAATCTCCCTGTTCTCATCTCTGTACTAATGGGGATGAATCTCCTGTTCTCATCTCTGTGCTAATGGGGATGAATCTCCCTGTTCTCATCTCTGTCCCAATGGGGATGTATCTCCCTGTTCTCATCTCTGTCCTAATGGGGATGAATCTCCCTGTTCTCATCTCTGTACTAATGGGGATGAATCTCCCTGTTCTCATCTCTGTAGTAATGAGGATGAATCTCCCTGTTCTCATCCCTGTACTAATGAGGATGAATCTCCCCCTGTTCTCATCTCTGTCCTAATGGGGATGAATCTCCCTGTTCTCATCTCTGTCCTAATGGGGATGAATCTCCTGTTCTCATCTCTGTCCTAATGGGGATGAATCTCCCTGTTCTCATCTCTGTACTAATGGGGATGAATCTCCCCTGTTCTCTGCCTGTCCTAATGGGGATGAATCTCCTGTTCTCATCTCTGTAGTAATGGGGATGAATCTCCCTGTTCTCATCTCTGTACTAATGGGGATGAATCTCCCTGTTCTCTGCCTGTACTAATGGGGATTAATCTCCCTGTTCTCATCTCTGTCCTAATGGGGATGAATCTCACTGTTCTCTGCCTGTCCTAATGGGGATGAATCTCCCTGTTCTCTGCCTGTCCTAATGGGGATGAATCTCCTGTTCTCTGCCTGTCCTAATGGGGATGAATCTCCCCTGTTCTCTGCCTGTCCCAATGGGGATGAATCTCCCTGTTCTCTGCCTGTCCCAATGGGGATGAATCTCCCTGTTCCTCTCTGTCTAATGGGGATCTCTGTCCTGCAATGGGGATGAATCTCCCTGTTCTCTGCGCTAATGGGATAAAATCCTATTTCATCGTCCCAATGGGGATGAATCTCTCCTGCTGTCCTAATGGGGATGAATCTCTGCCTGTCCTAATGGGGATGAATCTCCCTGTTCTCTGCCTGTCCCAATGGGGATGAATCTCCCTGTTCTCATCTCTGTACTAATGGGGATGAATCTCCTGTTCTCTGCCTGTCCTAATGGGGATGAATCTCCCTTGTTCTCTGCCTGTCCTAATGGGGATGAATCTCCCTGTTCTCTGCCTGTACTAATGAGGATGAATCTCCTGTTCTCATCTCTGTCCTAATGAGGATGAATCTCCCTGTTCTCATCTCTGTCCCAATGGGGATGAATCTCCATGTTCTCATCTCTGTCCTAGCTGGGGATGAATCTCCCTGTTCTCATCTCTGTACCAATGGGGATGAATCTCCCTGTTCTCATCTCTGTAGTAATGAGGATGAATCTCCCTGTTCTCTGCCTGTCCTAATGGGGATGAATCTCCTGTTCTCATCTCTGTCCTAATGGGGATGAATCTCCCTGTTCTCATCTCTGTACCAATGGGGATGAATCTCCCTGTTCTCTGCCTGTCCTAATGGGGATGAATCTCCCTGTTCTCATCTCTGTAGTAATGGGGATGAGTCTGTTTATCTCTGTAATGGGGATGAATCTCCCCTGTTCTCATCTCTGTCCTAATGGGGATGAATCTCCTGTTCTCATCTCTGTACTCTCCCTGCCCTGTCCTAATGGGGATGAATCTCCCTGTTCTCATCTCTGTACTAATGGGGATGAATCTCCCTGTTCTCATCTCTGTACTAATGGGGAAGAATCTCCCTGTTCTCTGCCTGTCCTAATGGGGATTAATCTCCTGTTCTCTGCCTGTCCTAATAGGGATGAATCTCCTGTTCTCTGCCTGTCCCAATGGGGATGAATCTCCTGTTCTCTGCCTGTCCCAATGGGGATGAATCTCCTGTTCTCTGTAGTAATGGGATGAATCTCCCTGTCCCAATGGGGATGAATCTCCCTGTTCTCATCCTGTCCCAATGGGATGAATCTCCCTGTTCTCATCTCTGTGTTAATGAGGATGAATCCTGTCCTAATGGGGATGAATCTTCCTCTCTTCATAATGTTCTCTGCCTGTCCTAATGGGGATGAATCTCTGTTCTCATCTCCCTTCTGTACTAATGGGGATGAATCTCCCTTGTTCTCTGCCTGTCCCAATGGGGATGAATCTCCCTGTTCTCTGCCTGTCCTAATGGGGATGAATCTCCTGTTCTCTGCCTGTACTAATGAGGATGAATCTCCCTGTTCTCCTCTCTGTCCTAATGGGGATGAATCTCCCTGTTCTCCATCTCTGTCCTGGTAGGATGAATCTCCTGTATCTCTGTCTAATGAGAATCTCCCTGATGAATCTACTCCTGTTCTCTGCCTGTCCTAATGGGATGAATCTCCCTGTTCTCTGCCTGTCCTAAATGAGGATGAATCTCCCTGTTCTCTGCCTGTCTCATCTCTGTAATGGGGATGAATCTCCCTGTTCTCTGCCTGTCCTAATGGGGATGAATCTCCCCTGTTCTCTGCCTGTCCTAATGGGGATGAATCTCCTGTTCTCATCTCTGTCCTAATGGGGATGAATCTCCCTGTTTTCGTTCTCCTCTCTGTACTCAATGAGGATGAATCTCCCTGTTCTCATCTCTGTCCTAATGGGGATGAATCTCCCTGTTCTCTGCCTGTCCTAATGGGGATGAATCTCCTGTTCTCTGCCTGTCCTAATGGGGATGAATCTCCCTGTTCTCATCTCTGTACTAATGGGGATGAATCTCCCTTTCTCTGCCTGTCCTAATGGGGATGAATCTCCCTGTTCTCATCTCTGTAGTAATGGGATGATCTCCCTGTTCTCATCCTAATGGGGATGAATCTCCCTGTTCTCTGCCTGTCCTAATGAGGATGAATCTCCCTGTTCTCATCTCTGGGTCCTAATGGGGATGAATCTCCCTGTTCTCTGCCTGTCCTAATGAGGATGAATCTCCCTGTTCTCTGCCTGTCCTAATGGGGATGAATCTCCCTGTTCTCTGCCTGTCCCAATGGGGATGAATCTCCTGTTCTCTCGCCTGTCCTAATGGGGATCTCTCCCTGTTCTCATCTCTGTCCCAATGGGGATGAATTTCCCCTGTTCTCCCTGTTCTCTCTGTACTAATGAGGATGAATCTCCCTGTTCTCATCTCTGTCCTAATGGGGATGAATCTCCTGTTCTCATCTCTGTCCTAATGGGGATGAATCTCCCTGTTCTCATATCTCTGTTCTCTTTCCTGTCACTAATGGGGATGAATTCCCTGTTCTCATCTCTGTACTAATGGGGATGAATCTCCCTGTTCTCATCCTGTCCTAATGGGGATGGATCTCCCTGTTCTCTGCCTGTCCTAATGGGGATGAATCTCTCCATGTTCTCTGCCTGTCCCAATGGGGATGAATCTCCTGTTCTCATCTCTGCTGCTCCCTGTCTCATCAATGGGGATGAATCTCCCTGTTCTCTGCCTGTCCTAATGGGGATGAATCTCCTGTTCTCATCTCTGTCCTTTAATGGGGATGAATCTCCCTGTTCTCATCTCTGTACTAATGGGGATGAATCTCCTGTTCTCTGCCTGTCCTAATGGGGATGAATCTCCCTGTTCTCATCTCTGTAGTAATGGGGATGAATCTCCCTGTTCTCATCTCTGTCCTAATGAGATGGATCTCTGTTCTCTGCCCATCCTAGTAGGATGAATCTCCCTGTTCTCATCTCTGTACTAATGGGGATGAATCTCCTGTTCTCATCTCTGTACTAATGGGAAGAATCTCTCCTGTTCTCTGCCTGTCCTAATGGGGATTAATCTCCCTGTTCTCTGCCTGTCCTAATAGGGATGAATCTCCCTGTTCTCTGCCTGTCTAATGGGGATGAATCTCCCTGTTCTCTGCCTGTCCTAATGGGGATGAATCTCCCTGTTCTCTGCCTGTCCTAATGGGGATGAATCTCCCTGTTCTCATCTCCTGTCCTAATGGGGATTGAATCTCCCTGTTCTCTGCCTGTCCTAATGGGGATGAATCTTCCTGTTCTCTGCCTGTCCTAATGGGATGAATCTCCCTGTTCTCATCTCTGTACTAATGGGGATGAATCTCCTGTTCTCTGCCTGTCCTAATGGGGATGAATGGGTCCCTGTTCTCTGCCTGTCCTAATGGGGATGAATCTCCCCTGTTCTCTGCCTGTACTAATGAGGATGAATCTCCTGTTCTCCTCTCTGTCCTAATGAGGATGAATCTCCCCCGTTCTCATCCCTGTACTAATGAGGATGAATCTACCTGTTCTCTGCCTGTCCTAATGGGGATGAATCTCCTGTTCTCTGCCTGTCCTAATGAGGATGAATCTCCCTGTTCTCTGCCTGTCCTAATGGGGATGAATCTCCTGTTCTCTGCCTGTCCTAATGGGGATGAATCTCCCTGTTCTCTGCCTGTCCTAATGGGGATGAATCTCCCTGTTCTCATCTCTGTCCTAATGGGGATGAATCTCCTGTTCTCATCTCTGTACTAATGAGGATGAATCTGTTCTCATCTCTGTCTAATGGGGATGAATCTCCCTGTTCTCTGCCTGTCCTAATGGGATGAATCTCCCTGTTCTCTGCCTGTCCTAATGGGGATGAATCTCCCTGTTCTCATCTCTGTACTAATGGGATGAATCTCCCTGTTCTCTGCCTGTCCTAATGGGGATGAATCTCCCTGTTCTCTGCCTGTCCTAATGGGGATGAATCTCTGTTCTCTGCCTGTCCTAATGAGGATGAATCTCCTGTTCTCATCTCTGTCCTAATGGGGATGATCTCCCTGTTCTCTGCCTGTCCCTAATGAGGATGGGTCTCACTGTTCTCTGCCTGTCCTAATGGGGATGAATCTCCCTGTTCTCTGCCTGTCCTAATGGGGATGAATCTCCCTGTTCTCTGCCTGTCCTAATGGGGATGAATCTCCCTGTTCTCATCTCTGTCCTAATGGGGATGAATCTCCCTGTTCTCCTCTCTGTACTAATGAGGATGAATCTCCCTGTTCTCATCTCTGTCCTAATGGGGATGAATCTCCCTGTTCTCATCTCTGTCCTAATGGGGATGAATCTCCCTGTTCTCATCTCTGTACTAATGGGGATGAATCTCCCTGTTCTCATCTCTGTATAATGGGGATGAATCTCCCTGTTCTCTGCCTGTCTAATGAGATGGATCTCCCTGTTCTCTGCCTGTCCTAATGGGGATGAATCTCTCCCTGTTCTCTGCCTGTCCTAATGGGGATGAATCTCCCTGTTCTCTGCTCTGTCCTAATGGGGATGAATCTCCCTGTTCTCTGCCTGTCCTAATGGGGATGAATCTCCCTGTTCTCTGCCTGTCTTAATGGGGATGAATCTCCCTGTTCTCATCTCTGTACTAATGGGGATGAATCTCCCTGTTCTCTGCCTGTCCTAATGGGGATGAATCTCCCTGTTCTCTGCCTGTCCTAATGGGGATGAATCCCCCCGTTCTCATCTCTGTACTAATGGGGATGAATCTCCCCGTTCTCATCCCTGTACTAATGGGGATGAATCCCCCCCGTTCTCATCTCTGTACTAATGAGGATGAATCTCCCCATTCTCATCTCTGTACTAATGAGGATGAATCTCCCCGTACCTAGCAAGTAAGTTAAGAACAATGACGGCCTAGGAACAGTGGGTTAACTGCCTGTTCAGGGGCAGAACGACAGATTTGTACCTTGTCAGCTCGGGGATTCGAACTTGCAACCTTTCGGTTACTAGTCCAACGCTCTAACCACTAGGCTACCCTGCCTACCATATCATTGCCATACCATCATCACCTACCATTCCATTCCATATCACCATATATCTCCTACCATGTCATTACCTAAAGCATTGTGTCTGATGTCAGTTGCTTCTTCTCTCCTGCTTCTATATGACAGTGACACACGATGATGATGTTTATGTCGAGATCAGAACCGTGTCAATACTCCTATCTATGGTCACATCACTGGCTCTCAATGGTTGCGTTTGAATGGCACCTGATTGCCGATTCACCTCATTCGGGACATAAGGCTCTACATTTTGATGGACAAAAAAGCAATGCAATGTATAGGGAACAGGATCCAATTTAAGATGCAACCATGTGATGTTTGAAATGAGCAGTTGGAAAAACAAATACTGCAATTCCCTTTCTCAGTTGTCCCTGTCCCTGGCCAACTACCAGGTATCTGGAGAGACAGGCCCTGTCCCTGGCCAACTACCAGGTATCTGGAGAGACAGGCCCTGTCCCTGGCCAACTACCAGGTATAACTCTAGAGAGACAGGCCCTGTCCCTGGCCAACTACCAGGTATAACTCTGGAGAGACAGGCCCTGTCCCTGGCCAACTACCAGGTATCTGGAGAGACAGGCCCTGTCCCTGGCCAACTACCAGGTATTTGCAGAGACAGGCCCTGTCCCTGGCCAACTACCAGGTATCTGCAGAGACAGGCCCTGTCCCTGTCCAACTACCAGGTATCTGCAGAGACAGGCCCTGTCCCTGGCCAACTACCAGGTATCTGCAGAGACAGGCCCTGTCCCTGGCCAACTACCATGTATCTGCAGAGACAGGCCCTGTCCCTGGCCAACTCCCAGGTATCTGCAGAGACAGGCCCTGTCTTCTCCTCAGCATACCACCCATGCTCTTCCCCATTCTCCAGCTAGGTAGACAAATACAGGTAGGTGCAGTGTAATGTGTTGTTTTACAGGGTCAGTCATAGTAGTGTGATAGGTGTTGTTTTACAGGGTCAGTCATAGTAGTGTGATAGGTGTTGTTTTACAGGGTTAGTCATAGTAGTATGATAGGTGTTGTTTTACAGGGTCAGTCATAGTAGTGAGATAGGTGTTGTTTTACAGGGTCAGTCATCGTAGTATGATAGGTGTTGTTTTACAGGGTCAGTCATAGTAGTATGATAGGTGTTGTTTTACAGGGTCAGTCATAGTAGTATGATAGGTGTTGTTTTACAGGGTCAGTCATAGTAGTATGATAGGTGTTGTTTTACAGGGTCAGTCATAGTACTATGATAGGTGTTGATTTACAGGGTCAGTCATAGTAGTATGATAGGTGTTGTTTTACAGGGTCAGACATAGTAGAGAGTGGAGAGGGAGAGTAGAGAGGGAGAGTAGAGAGGGAGAGTAGAGGGAGAGTAGAGAGGGAGAGTGGAGAGGGAGAGTAGAGAGGGAGAGTAGAGGGGGAGAGTAGAGGGGGAGAGTGGAGAGTAGATGTAGAGAGGGAGAGTAGAGAGGGAGAGTAGAGAGGGAGAGTAGAGGGGAGAGTAGATGGGGAGAGTAGAGAGGGAGAGTAGATGGGGAGAGTAGAGGGAGAGTAGATGGGGAGAGTAGATGGGGAGAGTAGATGGGGAGAGTAGAGAGGGAGAGTAGATGGGGAGAGTAGAGAGGGAGAGTAGATGGGGAGAGAGTAGAGGGGGAGAGTAGAGGGGAGAGTAGAGGGGAGAGTAGAGGGGAGAGTAGGGGGAGAGTAGAGGGGGAGAGTAGAGGGGGAGAGTAGAGGGGGAGAGTAGAGAGGGAGAGTAGAGAGGAGAGTAGAGAGGGAGAGTAGAGAGGGAGAGTAGAGAGGAGAGTAGAGAGGGAGAGTAGATGGGGAGAGTAGAGAGGAGAGTAGAGGGGAGAGTAGATGGGGAGAGTAGAGGGGGAGAGTAGAGGGGAGAGTAGAGGGGGAGAGTAGAGGGGAGAGTAGAGAGGGAGAGTAGAGAGGGAGAGTAGAGGGGGAGAGTAGAGGGGGAGAGTAGAGGGGAGAGTAGATGGGGAGAGTAGAGAGGGAGAGTAGATGGGGAGAGTAGAGAGGGAGAGTAGAGAGGGAGAGTAGATGGGGAGCGTAGAGAGGGAGAGTAGAGAGGGAGAGTAGATGGGGAGAGTAGAGAGGGAGAGTAGAGGGGGAGAGTAGAGAGGGAGAGTAGATGGGGAGAGTAGAGAGGGAGAGTAGATGTAGAGAGGGAGAGTAGATGGGGAGAGTAGAGAGGGAGAGTAGAGAGGGAGAGTAGATGGGGAGAGTAGAGAGGGAGAGGTGAGAGGCGCTAGCAGTGACAACAACCTATAGACACACTCCTCTGTCTGCTTCATGGAATGCCATTTTAATCAGGTTCCATGCTAAGTAGATGTCTGTAGACCCTGAATGATTCTCCGGTCTTGCCTTTGGCGTTTCTCATTTCAAGAGAGAGAGGGAGAAGATGTTTAAGGGAGAGAGAGAGGGAGAAGATGTTTAAGGGAGAGAGAGAGGGAGAGTAGAGAGGGAGAGTAGAGGGGGAGAGAGAGGGAGAAGATGTTTAAGGGAGAGAGAGAGGGAGAAGATGTTTAAGGGAGAGAGAGAGGGAGAAGATGTTTAAGGGAGAGAGAGAGGGAGAAGATGTTTAAGGGAGAGAGAGAGGGAGAAGATGTTTAAGGGAGAGAGAGAGAGGGAGAAGATGTTTAAGGGAGAGAGAGAGGGAGAAGATGTTTAAGGGAGAGAGAGAGGGAGAAGATGTTTAAGGGAGAGAGAGAGGGAGAAGATGTTTAAGGGAGAGAGAGAGGGAGAAGATGTTTAAGGGAGAGAGAGAGGGAGAAGATGTTTAAGGGAGAGAGAGAGGGAGAAGATGTTTAAGGGAGAGAGAGAGGGAGAAGATGTTTAAGGGAGAGAGAGAGGGAGAAGATGTTTAAGGGAGAGAGAGAGGGAGAAGATGTTTAAGGGAGAGAGAGAGGGAGAAGATGTTTAAGGGAGAGAGAGAGGGAGAAGATGTTTAAGGGAGAGAGAGAGGGAGAAGATGTTTAAGGGAGAGAGAGAGGGAGAAGATGTTTAAGGGAGAGAGAGAGGGAGAAGATGTTTAAGGGAGAGAGAGAGGGAGAAGATGTTTAAGGGAGAGAGAGAGGGAGAAGACAAGTGTCTATTTAAGCCTGTATGAGACCAGTACAGGTTGTTACAAGCATTTCTCAGGTGTCAAGTACAGAGAGGTCGGACTTAGATTTTTAATTAGTTAGCACACACAGACACAGAAACACACACTCACACGGAAACACACAGAGAGGGAAACACACACTCACACAGAAACTCACACAGAAACACACACTCACACAGAAACACACACTCACACAGAAACACACACTCACACGGAAACACACACACACATACGGAAACACACACACACAGAAACACACACTCACACAGAAACACACACAGAAACACACACAGAAACACACACTCACACAGAAACACACACTCACACAGAAACACACACTCACACAGAAACACACACTCACACAGAAACACACACTCACACGGAAACACACACACACAGAAACACACACAGACACAGAAACACACACAGACACAGAAACACACACAGACACAGAAACACACACTCACACAGAAACACACACTCACATGGAAACACACACACACAGAAACACACACAGACACAGAAACACACACAGACACAGAAACACACACAGACACAGAAACACACACTCACACAGAAACACACACTCACACGGAAACACACACACAGAAACACACACAGATACAGAAACACACACAGACACAGAAACACACACAGACACAGAAACACACACT
>NW_025750787.1:2500-17685 GCF_021184085.1 Oncorhynchus gorbuscha | reverse complement strand
CCTCACCCTAGGGCGGGACCTCACTACCTCACCCCTAGGGGGTGGGACCTCACTACCTCACCCCTAGGGGGTGGGACCTCACTACCTCACCCCTAGGGTGTGGGACCTCACTACCTCACCCTAGGGGGTGGGACCTCACTACCTCACCCCAGGGGGTGGGACATCACTACCTCACCCCAGGGGGTGGGACATCACTACCTCACCCCAGGGGGTGGGACATCACTACCTCACCCCTAGGGGGTGGGACATCACTACCTCACCCCTAGGGGGTGGGACATCACTACCTCACCCCTAGGGGGTGGGACATCACTACCTCACCCCTAGGGGGTGGGACATCACTACCTCACCCCTAGGGGGTGGGACATCACTACCTCACCCCTAGGGGGTGGGACATCACTACCTCACCCCTAGGGGGTGGGACATCACTACCTCACCCCTAGGGGGTGGGACATCACTACCTCACCCCTAGGGGTGGGACATCACTACCCTCACCCCCTAGGGGTGGGACATCACTACCCTCACCCCTAGGGGGTGGGACATCACTACCTCACCCCTAGGGGGTGGGACATCACTACCTCACCCTTAGGGGGTGGGACATCACTACCTCACCCCAGGGGGTGGGACCCCCAGGGGGGTGCCAATTATTCTTCAGAAGAGCTGTATTAAAAAGCAATGCAAAACCACACAAATAAAGCAATTTTCTAGTAATGAAATCTAAAAAGTAATTAGGAATGAAGAGGAGAGCGCTAATGTGAGTCGAAGTGCAACCCAAAAAAAAATAAATGAACTCATCGTTGATAAAAGAAAGGAGCAAGACTAGCTCACTCATTATTATTTTAGATTTAAACAACTATTAAAACATTCTTTAAAACAAAAAATAATAATTAGGTCATTTTAAAACCATCTGAAAAAATGTAAGAATCTCAATGAATAAACACAACGATTTGTCCAATCTGGTACTGTCAAGTTCCAGTCTGAGGGAAGTATAATTTCACTCACTCTTTAGTTTTCTTTTCGTGAGAATCACAGAGAGAATCAGCCAGAAGAAAGAGGAGTGTGTGTGTGTTCCCGAGTCATAGTTTTTCAGGAATAGGGTCATAATATTTTGTAGCTTAAATTGTTCAAAACGCTAGAGCCAAATGTACATCAAGCTCGAGACCCTGGGTCTCGACCCCGCCCTGTGCAACTGGGTACTGGACTTCCTGACGGGCCGCCCCCAGGTGGTGAGGGTAGGCAAAAACATCTCCTCCCCGCTGATCCTCAACACGGGGGCCCCACAAAGTGCGTTCTGAGCCCTCTCCTGTACTCCTGTTCACCCACGACTGCGTGGCCGCACGCCTCAACTCAATCATCAAGTTTGCGGACGACACAACAGTGGTAGGCTTGATTACCAACAACGACGAGACGGCCTACAGGGAGGGAGGTGAGGGCCCTCGGAGGTAGAAAGTCAGAAAACAACCTCACACTCAACGTCAACAAAACTAAGGAGATGATTGTGGACTTCAGGAAACAGCAGAGGAACACCCCTATCCACATCGATGGAACAGTAGTGGAAGGGTAGCTAGTTTAAAGTTCCTCGGCATACACATCACAGACAAACTGGAATTGGTCCACTCACAGACAGCGTCGTGAAGAAGGCAGATAGCAGCGCCTATTCAACCTCAGGAGGCTGAAGAAATTCGGCTTGTCACCAAAAGCACTCACAAACTTCTACAGATGCACAATCGAGAGCATCCTGGCGGGCCTGTATCACCGCCTGGGTACGGCAACTTCTCCGCCTCAACTGTAAGGCTCTCCAGAGGGTGGAGTGAGGACTGTACAATGCATCACCGGGGGCAAACTACCTGCCTCCAGGACACCTACACCACCCGTTGTTACAGGAAGGCCATAAAGATCATCAGGGACATCAACCACCCGAACCATGCCTGTTCAAATTCTGGCCATCATCCAGAAGGCGAGGGTCAGTACAGGTGCATCAAAGCTGGGACCGAGAGACTGAAAAACAGCTTCTATCTCAAGGCCATCAGACTGTTAAACAGCCACCACTAACATTGAGTGGCTGCTGCCAACACACTGTCATTGACACTGACCCAACTCCAGCCATTTTAATAATGGGAATTGATGGAAATGATGTAAATATATCACTAGCCACTTTAAACAATGCTACCTTATATAATGTTACTTACCCTACATTATTCATCTCATATGCATACATATACTGTACTCTACAACATCGACTGCATCCTTATGTAACACATGTATCACTAGCCACTTTAACTATGCCACTTTGTTTACTTTGTCTACACACTCATCTCATATGTATATATACTGTACTCGATACCATCTACTGTATGCTGCTCTGTACCATCACTCATTCATATATCCTTATGTACATGTTCCTTATCCCTTTACACTGTGTATAAGACAGTAGTTTTGGAATTGTTAGTTAGATTACTTTGTTGGTTATCACTACATTGGAACTGAAGCACAAGCATTTCGCTACACTAGCATTAACATCTGCTAACCATGTGTATGTGACAAATAAAAATTTGATTTGATTTTGATTTGATCACATGTAGTTCACACAGCAACACATAAACATCTGTTATTCCTACTAGGGATACCAGCTGTGTGTGACACAGTTTCATAAGAGAACCCATTGACATCACTGTACACACACACACACACACATTAGAACTAACACTGTACACATCTCTGTGTGTGTGTGTGTGTGTGTGTGTGTGTGTGTGTGTGTGTGTGTGTGTGTGTGTGTGTGTGTGTGTGTGTGTGTGTGTGTGTGTGTGTGTGTGTGTGTGTGTGTGTGTGTGTGTGTGTGTGTGTGTGTGTGTGTGTGTGTGTGTGTGTATCCAGACAGCAACTTCACTCAACTCTCCTCTCTCAGGGGACTGTAAGGTCACCCCATCCCCTCTCTCTCAGGGGACTGATAAGGTCACCCCATCCCCTCTCTCTCAGGGGACTGATAAGGTCACCCCATCCCCTCTCTCTCAGGGGACTGATAAGGTCACCCCATCCCCTCTCTCTCAGGGGACTGGTAAGGTCACCCCATCCCCTCTCTCTCAGGGGACTGATAAGGCCACCCCATCCCCTCTCCCCCTCCCATTTTCTCAGGAGATTGGTAAGGTCACCCCATCCCCTCTCTTCCTCTCTCTCAGGGGACTGGTAAGGTCACCCCCATCCCCTCTCAGGGGACTGGTAAGTTCACCCCATCCCATCTCAGGGGACTGCTAAGGTCACCACATCCCCTCTCCTATCTCGGGGGACTGGTAAGATCACCACATCTCCTCTCTTTCAGGGGACTGGTAAGGTCACCCCATCCCATCTCAGGGGACTGATAAGGTCACCACATCCCCTCTCCTCTCTCAGGGGACTGATAAGGTCACCCCATCCCCTCTCCTATCTCGGGGGACTGAAAAGGTCACCCCATCCCCTCTCCTCTCTCCAGGGGACTGATAAGGTCACCCCATCCCTCTCCTCTCCTCTCTCAGGGGACTGATAAGGTCACCCCATCCCCTCTCCTATCTCCGGGGACTGGTAAGGTCACCCCACTCCTCTCCTGTCCTCTCTCCAAGGGGACTGATTAAGATCACCCCATCTCCTCTCTCTCTCTCAGGGACTTTGGTAGATCACCCCCATCCCCTCTCCTCTCTCCTCTCTCAGGGACTGGTAACGTCCCTCTCTCTCTCAAGGGGACTGGTAAGGTCACCCCATCCCTCTCTTCCTCTCTCTCAGGGGATTGGTAAGGTCACCCCATCCCCTCCCTGTCTCCTCTCAGGGGACTGGTAAGGTCACCCCTATCCCTCTCCTCTCTCCTCTCTCAGGGGACAGGTAAAGGTCACCCCATCCCCTCTTCCTCTCTCAGGGGACTGTAAGGTCACCCCATCCCTCCTTCTTCTCTCTCAGGGAATTGGTAAGGTCACCCCATCCCTCTCTTCCTCTCTCTCAGGACTGGTAAGGTCACCTCATCCCTCTCAGGGGGATGGCAAGGTCATCCCATCTCAGGGGATTGGTCCATCCCATCTCAGGGAGAGTTCCCATCTCAGGGGATTGCAAGGTCACCCCATCCCCCTCTTCCTCTCTCAGAGGGGGACTGGTAAGGTCACCCCATCCCTCTCAGGGACTGGTAAGGTCACCCCATCCCATCTCAGGGACTGATAAGGTCACCTCATCCCATCTCAGGACCTGATAAGGTCACCCATCCCTCCTCTCTCTCAGGGACTGGTAAGGTCACCCCATCCCTCTCTTCCTCTCTCTCAGAGGACTGTTAAGGTCACCCCCATCCCTCTCCACTCTCTTAGACTGGTAAGGTCACCCATCCCCTCTCCTCTCAGGGGACTGTCACCCCATCCCTCTCCTCTCTCAGGGACTGGTAAGGTCACCCCATCCTCTCCTCTCAGGGGGACTGGTAACACCCCCAGGGACTCCCCTCTCCTCTCAGGGGACTGGTAATGTCACCCTATCCCTTCCCCCTCCCAGGGGACTGCAAGGCCACCACTCTCCCCTCCTCTCTCTCCCCCTCCCCTCCCCCCCCCTCTCTCAGGGGACTGCTAAGGTCAACACTCTCTCCCCTCCCCCTCTCCTCTCCCTCCCCCTCCCTCCCCCTCCTCTCCCTCCTCCCCTCCCCTCCCAGGGGACTGCTAAATCACCACTCTCCCCTCCCCTCTCCTCCCTCCCTCTCTCAGGGGACTGCTAAGGCCACCACCTCCCTCCCTCTCTCTCCTCCCTCCCCAGGGGACTGCTAAGGTCACCACCTCCCCTCCCTCTCCCTCCCTCTCTCAGGGGACTGCTAAGGTCACCACTCTCCTCCCCTCTCTCTCCTCCCCTCTTCTCCCCTCTCACCACACTCTCCCCTCTCTCTCCCTCCCTCCTCTCCCAGGGGACTAAGGTCACCTCTCTCTCCCTCTCCTCCCTCTCTCTAAGGTCCCTCTCTCTCCCTCTCCCAGAGGACTGCTAACTCACCTCTCCCTCCCTCTCCCCAGGGACTGCTAAAGTCCACCACTCTCTCTCTCTCCTCCCCCTCTCTCTCCCCTCTCTTGGGGACTACTAAGATCACCACTCTCCCCTCGATCTCCTCTCTCCTCTCTCAGGGTTGATGAGGCCCTCCCCTCTCCCTCCCTCTCTCCTCTCTCCAGGGGACTGGTAAAGATCCACCACTCCTCCCTCCCCTGGCTCCTCTCTCCCTCTCCCAGGGACTGGTAGATCCCCACCCTCTCCCTCCCTGGCTCCTCCCTCTCTCCTCTCCGGGGACTGGTAAGGTCACCCACTCTCCCCTCCTCGCTCCTCTCTCCCTCTCCCAGGGGACTGTGAGTCACCCTCTCCTCCCTCTCTCTCTCCCTCTCCCAGGGGACTGGTAAGGTCACCACTCTCCCCCTCCCCTCTCTCCTCTCTCAGGGGACTGGTAAGGTCACCCCTAACCTATGGCTGCAATGCACACATTTCAGCACCATGGACAGCTCTAGAACCAGGGTTACGTATCGTCTGCCATTCAGGGGGTGAACGGGCAAGACTAAATATTGAAGTGCTTCTGAACGGATTATAGCAGTAGGTGCCAGGCACAACAGTTGGAGTGTACAAGAACTGCAACGTTGCTGGGGTTTTCACGTTCAACAGTTTCCCATGTGTGTCAAGAATAGTCCACCACCCACAGGTACATCCAACCAACTTCACACAACTGTGGGAATCATTGGAGTAAACATGGGCCAGCATGCCTGTGAAACACTTTCGACACTTTGTCGTCCGTGACCTGACGAATTGAGGCTGTTCTGAATATTAAGAAGGGTGTTCCTAATGTTAGTACACTCCGTGAATAATAATAACAACTAAAAGTATGAAACTGACAATGAGGGACGAGGTACAAAGCAACCAGACTCTCTGGAGACAAACAGAAGAGGTAAATTAATCAGGGGCTTGATGAACCAAGTGTGTAAGAGCTAGGAGGGGATTTAAGCAGAGGATTATGGGGATTTAGATCTGTTTCCAAGACATGTTGAGGTGATTATACTGGTATTAAGACTCACTCAGCCTCCAGTTTCCACACACACAACCTTCTGTTGGATCTACTGCCCAGTCTATTCTAAATACTCACTACAACCTGTTGGTTCTACTGCCCAGTCTATTCTAAATACAACAACCTGTTGGTTCTACTGCCCAGTTTATTCTAAATACTCATTACAACCTGTTGGTTCTACTGCCCAGTTTATTCTAAATACTCACTACAACCTGTTGGTTCTACTGCCCAGTTCATTCTAAATACTCACTACAACCTGTTGGTTCTACTGCCCAGTTCATTCTAAATACTCACTACAACCTGTTGGTTCTACTGCCCAGTTCATTCTAAATACTCCAACCTGTTGGTTCTACTGCCCAGTTCATTCTAAATACTCACTACAACCTGTTGGTTCTACTGCCCAGTTTATTTTAAATACTCCAACCTGTTGGTTCTACTGCCCAGTTCATTCTAAATACTCACTACAACCTGTTGGTTCTACTGCCCAGTTTATTTTAAATACTCCAACCTGTTGGTTCTACTGCCCAGTTCATTCTAAATACGACAACCTGTTGGTTCTACTGCCCAGTTCATTCTAAATACTCACTACAACCTGTTGGTTCTACTGCCCTGTTTATTCTAAATACTCACTACAACCTGTTGGTTCTACTGCCCAGTTTATTCTAAATACTCACTACAACCTGTTGGTTCTACTGCCCAGTTTATTCTAAATACTCCAACCTGTTGGTTCTACTGCCCAGTTTATTCTAAATACTCACTACAACCTGTTGGTTCTACTGCCCAGTTTATTCTAAATACTCACTACAACCTGTTGGTTCTACTGCCCAGTTTATTCTAAATACTCCAACCTGTTGGTTCTACTGCCCAGTTTATTCTAAATACTCCAACCTGTTGGTTCTACTGCCCAGTTCATTCTAAATACTCCAACCTGTTGGTTCTACTGCCCAGTTTATTCTAAATACTCACTACAACCTGTTGGTTCTACTGCCCAGTTTATTCTAAATACTCACTACAACCTGTTGGTTCTACTGCCCAGTTTATTCTAAATACTCACTACAACCTGTTGGTTCTACTGCCCAGTTTATTCTAAATACTCACTACAACCTGTTGGTTCTACTGCCCAGTTCATTCTAAATACTCACTACAACCTGTTGGTTCTACTGCCCAGTTCATTCTAAATACTCCAACCTGTTGGTTCTACTGCCCAGTTCATTCTAAATACTCCAACCTGTTGGTTCTACTGCCCAGTTTATTCTAAATACTCACTACAACCTGTTGGTTCTACTGCCCAGTTTATTCTAAATACTCACTACAACCTGTTGGTTCTACTGCCCAGTTTATTCTAAATACTCACTACAACCTGTTGGTTCTACTGCCCAGTTCATTCTAAATACTCACTACAACCTGTTGGTTCTACTGCCCAGTTCATTCTAAATACTCACTACAACCTGTTGGTTCTACTGCCCACTTCATTCTAAATACTCCAACCTGTTGGTTCTACTGCCCAGTTCATTCTAAATACTCCAACCTGTTGGTTCTACTGCCCAGTTTATTCTAAATTCTCACTACAACCTATTGGTTCTACTGCCCAGTTTATTCTAAATTCTCACTACAACCTATTGGTTCTACTGCCCAGTTTATTCTAAATACTCACTACAACCTGTTGGTTCCACTGCCCAGTTCATTCTAAATACTCACTACAACCTGTTGCTTCTACTGCCCAGTTCATTCTAAATAATACAACCTGTTGGTTCTACTGCCCAGTTCATTCTAAATACTCACTACAACCTGTTGGTTCTACTGCCCAGTTTATTCTAAATAATACAACCTGTTGGTTCTACTGCCCAGTTCATTCTAAATACTCCAACCTGTTGGTTCTACTGCCCAGTTCATTCTAAATACTCACTACAACCTGTTGGTTCTACAGCCCAGTTTATTCTAAATACTCACTACAACCTGTTGGTTCTACTGCCCAGGTTATTCTAAATACTCACTACAACCTGTTGGTTCTACTGCCCAGTTCATTCTAAATACTCACTACAACCTGTTGGTTCTACTGCCCAGTTTATTCTAAATACTCACTACAACCTGTTGGTTCTACTGCCCAGTTTATTCTAAATACTCACTACAACCTGTTGGTTCTACTGCCCAGTTTATTCTAAATACTCACTACAACCTGTTGGTTCTACTGCCCAGTTTATTCTAAATACTCCAAAGTGTTGGTTCTACTGCCCAGTTCATTCTAAATACTCCAACCTGTTGGTTCTACTGCCCAGTTTATTCTAAATACTCCAACCTGTTGGTTCTACTGCCCAGTTTATTCTAAATACTCCAACCTGTTGGTTCTACTGCCCAGTTTATTCTAAATACTCCAACCTGTTGGTTCTACTGCCCAGTTCATTCTAAATACTCCAACCTGTTGGTTCTACTGCCCAGTTCATTCTAAATACTCCAACCTGTTGGTTCTACTGCCCAGTTCATTCTAAATAATACAACCCGTTGGTTCTACTGCCCAGTTTATTCTAAATACTCACTACAACCTGTTGGTTCTACTGCCCAGTTTATTCTAAATACTCCAACCTGTTGGTTCTACTGCCCAGTTCATTCTAAATAATACAACCTGTTGGTTCTACTGCCCAGTTTATTCTAAATAATACAACCTGTTGGTTCTACTGCCCAGTTTATTCTAAATAATCACTACAACCTGTTGGTTCTACTGCCCAGTTTATTCTAAATACTCACTCCAACCTGTTGGTTCTACTGCCCAGTTTATTCTAAATACTCACTCCAACCTGTTGGTTCTACTGCCCAGTTCATTCTAAATACTCACTCCAACCTGTTGGTTCTACTGCCCAGTTCATTCTAAATACTCCAACCTGTTGGTTCTACTGCCCAGTTCATTCTAAATACTCCAACCTGTTGGTTCTACTGCCCAGTTCATTCTAAATACTCCAACCTGTTGGTTCTACTGCCCAGTTTATTCTAAATTCTCACTACAACCTATTGGTTCTACTGCCCAGTTCATTCTAAATTCTCACTACAATCTATTGGTTCTACTGCCCAGTTCATTCTAAATACTCACTACAACCTATTGGTTCTACTGCCCAGTTTATTCTAAATACTCACTACAACCTGTTGCTTCTACTGCCCAGTTCATTCTAAATAATACAACCTGTTGGTTCTACTGCCCAGTTCATTCTAAATACTCACTACAACCTGTTGGTTCTACTGCCCAGTTCATTCTAAATACTCCAACCTGTTGGTTCTACTGCCCAGTTCATTCTAAATACTCCAACCTGTTGGTTCTACTACCCAGTTCATTCTAAATACTCACTACAACCTGTTGGTTCTACTGCCCAGTTCATTCTAAATACTCACTACAACCTGTTGGTTCTACTGCCCAGTTCATTCTAAATACTCACTACAACCTGTTGGTTCTACTGCCGAGTTCATTCTAAATACTCACTACAACCTGTTGGTTCTACTGCCCAGTTCATTCTAAATACTACAACCTGTTGGTTCTACTGCCCAGTTCATTCTAAATACTCCAACCTGTTGGTTCTACTGCCCAGTTCATTCTAAATACTCCAACCTGTTGGTTCTACTGCCCAGTTCATTCTAAATACTACAGCCTGTTGGTTCTACTGCCCAGTTCATTCTAAATACTCCAACCTGTTGGTTCTACTACCCAGTTCATTCTAAATACTCCAACCTGTTGGTTCTACTGCCCAGTTCATTCTAAATACTCCAACCTGTTGGTTCTACTGCCCAGTTCATTCTAAATACTCACTACAACCTATTGGTTCTACTGCCCAGATTATACTAAATACTCACTACAACCTGTTGGTTCTACTGCCCAGTTTATTCTAAATACTCACTACAACCTGTTGGTTCTACTGCCCAGTTCATTCTAAATACTCACTATAACCTGTTGGTTCTACTGCCCAGTTCATTCTAAATACTCCAACCTGTTGGTTCTACTGCCCAGATTATTCTAAATACTCAATACAACCTGTTGGTTCTACTGCCTAGTTTATTCTAAATACTCACTACAACCTGTTGGTTCTACTGCCCAGTTCATTCTAAATACTCCAACCTGTTGGTTCTACTGCTCAGTTCATTCTAAATACTCCAACCTGTTGGTTCTACTGCCCAGTTTATTCTAAATACTCACTACAACCTGTTGGTTCTACTGCCCAGTTCATTCTAAATACTCCAACCTGTTGGTTCTACTGCCCAGTTTATTCTAAATACTCACTACAACCTGCTGGTTCTACTGCCCAGTTTATTCTAAATACTCACTACAACCTGTTGGTTCTACTGCCCAGTTCATTCTAAATAATACAACCTGTTGGTTCTACTGACCAGTTTATTCTAAATAATACAACCTGTTGGTTCTACTGCCCAGTTTATTCTAAATACTCACTACAACCTGTTGGTTCTACTGCCCAGTTTATTCTAAATACTCACTACAACCTGTTGGTTCTACTGCCCGGTTCATTCTAAATACTCCAACCTGTTGGTTCTACTGCCCAGTTCATTCTAAATACTCCAACCTGTTGGTTCTACTGCCCAGTTTATTCTAAATACTCACTACAACCTATTGGTTCTACTGCCCAGTTCATTCTAAATACTACAACCTGTTGGTTCTACTGCCCAGTTTATTCTAAATACTCACTACAACCTATTGGTTCTACTGCCCAGTTTATTCTAAATAATACAACCTGTTGGTTCTACTGCCCAGTTTATTCTAAATAATACAACCTGTTGGTTCTACTGCCCAGTTCATTCTAAATACTCACTACAACCTGTTTGTTCTACTGCCCAGTTCATTCTAAATACTCACTACAACCTGTTGGTTCTACTGCCCAGTTCATTCTAAATACTCACTACAACCTGTAGGTTCTACTGCCCAGTTCATTCTAAATACTCACTACAACCTATTGGTCTACTGCCCAGTTCATTCTAAATACTCCAACCTGTTGGTTCTACTGCCCAGTTTATTCTAAATACTCACTACAACCTGTTGGTTCTACTGCCCAGTTCATTCTAAATACTCACTACAACCTGTTGGTTCTACTGCCCAGTTCATTCTAAATACTCCAACCTGTTTGTTCTACTGCCCAGTTCATTCTAAATAATACAACCTGTTGGTTCTACTGCCCAGTTCATTCTAAATACTCACTACAACCTATTGGTTCTACTGCCCAGTTCATTCTAAATACTCACTACAACCTGTTGGTTCTACTGCCCAGTTCATTCTAAATACTCACTACAACCTGTTGGTTCTACTGCCCAGTTCAATCTAAATACTCACTACAACCTGTTGGTTCTACTGCCCAGTTCATTCTAAATGATACCACCAGAACATGATGAACCCACTACAGTCTGGTTAACACCACCAGGACATGACCACTACAGTCTGGTTAACATCACCAGAACATGATGAACCCACTACAGCCTGGTTAACACCACCAGAACATGATGAACCCACTACAGTCTGGTTAACATCACCAGAACATGATGAACCCACTACAGCCTGGTTAACACCACCAGAACATGATGAACCCACTACAGCCTGGTTAACACCACCAGAACATGACCACTACAGTCTGGTTAACACCACCAGAACATGATGAACCCACTACAGTCTGGTTAACATCACCAGAACATGATGAACCCACTACAGCCTGGTTAACACCACCAGAACATGATGAACCCACTACAGCCTGGTTAACACCACCAGAACATGACCACTACAGTCTGGTTAACACCACCAGAACATGATGAACCCACTACAGTCTGGTTAACACCACCAGAACATGATGAACCCACTACAGCCTGGTTAACACCACCAGAACATGATGAACCCACTAGCAGCCTGGTTAACACCACCAGAACATGACCACTACAGTCTGGTTAACACCACCAAAACATGATGAACCCACTACAGTCTAGTTAACACCACCAGGACATGATGAACCCACTACAGTCTGGTTAACACCACCAGGACATGATGAACCCACTACAGCCTGGTTAACACCACCAGGACATGATGAACCCACTACAGCCTGGTTAACACCACCAGGACATGATGAACCCACTACAGCCTGGTTAACACCACCAGGACATGATGAACCCACTACAGCCTGGTTAACACCACCAGAACATGATGAACCCACTACAGTCTGGTTAACACCACCAGAACATGATGAACCCACTACAGTCTGGTTAACACCACCAGAACATGATGAACCCACTACAGTCTGGTTAACACCACCAGGACATGACCACTACAGTCTGGTTAACACCACCAGGACATGACCACTACAGTCTGGTTAACACCACCAGAACATGACCACTACAGCCTGGTTAACACCACCAGGACATGATGAACCCACTACAGCCTGGTTAACACCACCAGAACATGATGAACCCACTACAGTCTGGTTAACACCACCAGGACATGATGAACCCACTACAGCCTGGTTAACACCACCAGAACATGATGAACCCACTACAGTCTGGTTAACACCACCAGAACATGATGAACCCACTACAGCCTGGTTAACACCACCAGAACATGATGAACCCACTACAGTCTGGTTAACACCACCAGGACATGATGAACCCACTACAGTCTGGTTAACACCACCAGAACATGATGAACCCACTACAGTCTGGTTAACACCACCAGAACATGACCACTACAGCCTGGTTAACACCACCAGAACATGATGAACCCACTACAGTCTGGTTAACACCACCAGAACATGACCACTACAGTCTGGTTAACACCACCAGGACATGACCACTACAGTCTGGTTAACACCACCAGGACATGACCACTACAGTCTGGTTAACACCACCAGGACATGACCACTACAGTCTGGTTAACACCACCAGAACATGACCACTACAGCCTGGTTAACACCACCAGAACATGATGAACCCACTACAGTCTGGTTAACACCACCAGAACATGATGAACCCACTACAGTCTGGTTAACACCACCAGAACATGATGAACCCACTACAGTCTGGTTAACACCACCAGAACATGACCACTACAGCCTGGTTAACACCACCAGAACATGATGAACCCACTACAGCCTGGTTAACACCACCAGAACATGATGAACCCACTACAGTCTGGTTAACACCACCAGAACATGATGAACCCACTACAGCCTGGTTAACACCACCAGGACATGACCACTACAGCCTGGTTAACACCACCAGGACATGATGAACCCACTACAGTCTGGTTAACACCACCAGAACATGACCACTACAGTCTGGTTAACACCACCAGAACATGATGAACCCACTACAGCCTGGTTAACACCACCAGGACATGATGAACCCACTACAGTCTGGTTAACACCACCAGGACATGATAGACCCACTACAGCCTGGTTTAACACCACCAGAACATGATGAACCCACTACAGCCTGGATTAACACCACCAGGACATGATGAACCTGCAGCCTGGTTAACACCACCAGGACATGATGAACCCACTACAGCCTGGTTAACACCACCAGGACATGATGAACCCACTACAGCCTGGTTAACACCACCAGGACATGATGAACCCACTACAGCCTGGTTAACACCACCAGGACATGATGAACCCACTACAGCCTGGTTAACACCACCAGAACATGATGAACCCACTACAGTCTGGTTAACCACACCACCCAGGACATGATGAACTGACCACTACAGTCTGGTTAACACCACCAACATGATGAACCCACTACAGTCTGGTTAACACCAGAACAACATGACCCACTACAGTCTGGGTTAACACCACCAGGACATGACCACTACAGTCTGGTTAACACCACCAGAACATGATGAACCCACTACAGTCTGGTTAACACCACCAGGACATGACCACTACAGTCTGGTTAACACCACCAGGACATGCATGATGAACCCACTACAGTCTGGTTAACACCCGCAGAACATGACCACTACAGTCTGGTTAACACCACAGAACATGACACTACAGTCTGGTTAACACCACCAGAACATGATGAACCCACTACAGTCTGGTTAACACCACCAGAACATGATGAACCCACTACAGTCTGGTTAACGCCACCAGGACATGAAGACCACTACAGCCTGGTTAACACCACCGAATGACCACTACAGTCTGGTTAACACCACCAGAACATGACCACTACAGCCTGGTTAACACCACCAGAACATGACCACTACAGTCTGGTTAACACCACCAGGACATGACCACTACAGTCTGGTTAACACCACCATAACATGATGAACCCACTACAGTCTGGCTTATAGTACGTCTTACATACACATACAGAATAAGCTCCTTCTCTAATATCCTGTTAAATACATGACCTTTAGTTATTGACACGACTCATGTCCTCTTTTACCACCACAATATCTAATGTTGTTTGAATATAATTATTTTTTTGTGGAAATGGCAAAGCCCACACCAAAGGAGACAGAGAGCGAGCGAGACAGAGAGCGAGCGAGAGACGGAGAGAGAGCGAGCGAGCGACGGAGAGAGAGCGAGCGAGAGACTGAGAGAGAGCGAGCGAGAGACGGAGAGAGAGCGAGCGAGAGACGGAGAGAGAGCGAGCGAGAGACGGAGAAAGAGCGAGCGAGAGACAGACAGACAGAGAGCGAGCGAGAGACAGACAGAGAGCAAAAGTACTCAATTGGTACAAAATATATATAGTACTGCTACACTAGTACTACACACTACAATTACTTAGGCTGAAAAATAAGCTCAAGTGGACACCTTAATGATGCAGTGAATGAACTGAGAGAGAAAGCACGCAGGGCATTTTACGTCATTAAAAAAAGCTCATTAAAATTGAAATACCTATTAAAATGTGGCTAAAACTAATGGAATGTGTCATTGAACCAATTGCACTTTATGGCAGCGAGGTGTGGGGTCCACTTACAAAACAAGATTTCACCAAATGGGAAAAACAACCCATTTAAACCCTGCATGCAGAGTTATGTTATATTACCCTACATGTCCAGAGGAAAACTACAAACAATGAACACAGGGCAGAATTAGGCCAATATCCACTAATAACGATAAAAAAGAGCAATTAAGTTTTAGAAACATCTAAAATACAGTGACCCCCTCTCATATCATTACCAAGC
>NW_025750786.1:10000-17689 GCF_021184085.1 Oncorhynchus gorbuscha | reverse complement strand
AGCTGTCTTCATTAAAGTATGGGGATTCTAGTGGAGGGATATAGGTAGCACACAGGAGGACATTTTTCTCTGTTAAGATCATTTCCTTTTGAATTTCTAGACAAATGTAAAATGTTCCTGTTTTGATTAATTTAATAGAGTGAGTTAGGCCTGCTCTATACCAAGTTATCATACCCCCTGAGGTCTGGGGGCATGGGGTGGGCAGGAGGGGCATAGGTCTGATCTGAGGGGGCCTAAATGGGGTGCGGGCATGGTTGACTTGGGGGGTGTTGATTGGTTGGGGTGGGGGTGTGATTGTGTCTGGTGGTGCTATGGTCTTTGGGGGGTCCCACAGGTCTGGGAGAGTGTCTCGCTGGTCTGGGCGGGGTGTCTATTGATCTGTTGCTCCTGTGTGAGGTGTTGGGGCTGCGGTTGAGGGCGATGTCCTTTAGAGTCCTGGTTAAGGTGGGAACTGCTGCCTTGAGAACCTGGTCATGAAGCCTGTTCAAGTCCAGGGTGGAGTGGTGAGCATTTGGTTTTTATGGCACAGTCACGGGAAATACTTAGATGTGTGATCTGAGGTGATCTGTTCTCTAGTGGGCTCTCTCTCTCTTTCCTGTGTGTCTCTCTGTCTCTCTGTCTCTCTCTCTCTCTCTCGGTCTCTCTCTCTGCTCTCTCTCTCCTCTGTCTCTCTCTCTCTCTGTCTCTCTCCTCTGTCTCTCTCTCTCTCTCTCTCTCTGTCTCTCTCTCTCTCTCTCTCTCTCTCTCTCTGTCTCTCTCTCTCTCTCTCTCTCTCTCTCTCTCTCTCTCTCTCTCTTCTGTCTCTCTCTCTCTCTCTCTCTCTCTCTGTCTCTCTCTCTGCTCTCTCTCTCTCTCTCTCTCTCTCTCTCCTCTCTCTCTCTCTCTCTCTCTCTCTCTCTCTCTCTCTCTCTCTCTCTCTCTCTCTCTCTCTCTCTCTCTCTCTCTCTCTCTCTCTCTCTCTCTCTCTCCCATCGTTGTCTTTCTGCTTGTTTCCTGTGCTCTGAGGTCATTCATGTGAGGACAGGATGAGGCTCTCACCTCTGGACCTCTGGCAGCTGAGCCTAGTTCATAATGCTGACAGATAAGTGATGCCTCCCCCATCAGCATAACCTCTGACCCCTGACCTCTGAGATTAAAGTGAGTTGACCTCTGAGATTGACCTCCACTCAATTGTTAGCTCCTTCCTCTCCTCTCCTCTCCTCTCCTCTCCTCTCCTCTCCTCTCCTCTCCTCTCCTCTCCCTCCTCCTCTCTCTCTCCTCTCCTCTCCTCTCCTCTCCTCTCCTCTGCTCTGCTCTGCTCTGCTCTCCTCTCCTCTCCTCTCCTCTCCTCCTCCTCTCCTCTCCTCTCCTCTCTCTCCTCTCCTCTCCTCTCCTCTCCTCTCTCTCCTCTCTCTCCTCTCCTCTCCTCTCTCTCTCTCCTCTCCCCTCCCCTCCCTCCCCCTCCCTCCTCCCCTCCCTCCCCTCCCCTCCCCTTCCTCTCCCTCTCTCCGTTTCTGACAATGTTAATAGCTCGTCTGTAGATTAATTCCTCTAAAGATGATGCTCAATCCACACAGATTTACTTTGACGGTTCCTAAGTGGATCAGTGGATGACAGGATGTCAAAAGTCACATCTTGTTGGCAATGGGCCAAGAACCGCAACAGGCACTATCACCTGTGTCCCCCTAAGCCTTGACAGCAGAGAGCAGAGATCACCTGTGCCCCTTGCCTTTCTGCCTCGAGGTGGTCCTTCAGGTAACGATCTGAAGACAATAGCTCTGTTGTCCTCCTCTTGCCTGTCTGTGAGAGCTGTGTGTCTGCTGTCTTCCAGGCAGCTGTTTTCAGACGCTTAACGGTGAGCACCTTGAAGATGTGCACTCTGATATTTATTTTGACACAAAAGGGCATCAGAATTTAAAACCAGATGAAACTAGACTGGACTGACTACAGCAAATGCATTTAGCCACTAGCACCAACTCTGTGTCCCCAAGTGAAGGTTAGACAGGTCACTCCTTTTCATTTTAATGCCCTGATATCAGGGGTGTGGTTCAATTTTATTGAAATTACAGTCAGTTCAGAAAGTAAACCAAATTTCCATTTTAATTCCAAATGTTCCTCATTGAAAAGCATTGGAATTTCGCAGCACTTCTTCTGTGAATTCCGCAGCACGTCACAACATCTTGGCCATGTTCTGTTATAATCTCCACCCAGCACAGGCAGAAGAGGACTGGCCACCCCTCATAGCCTGGTTCCTTTCTAGGTTTCTTCCTAGGGTTTGGCCTTTCTAGGGAGTTTTCCTAGCCACCGTCTTCTACACCTGCATTGCTTGCTGTTTGGGGTTTTAGGCTGGGTTTCTGTACAGCACTTTGAGATATCAGCTGATGTAAGAAGGGCTTTATGAATACATTTGATTTGATTTTGATTTTTTGAGTTAACTGGATGATCTGAAATGGAATTAACCCCAACTCTGACTGATGGAATCAACCCCAACTCTGACTGATGGAATTAACCCTAACTCTGACTGATGGAATCAACCCCAACTCTGACTGATGGAATCAACCCCAACTCTGACTGATGGAATTAACCCAACTCTGACTGATGGAATTAAACCAACTCTGACTGATGGAATTAACCCCAACTCTGACTGATGGAATTAACCCTTAACTCTGACTGATGGAATTAACCCAACTCTGACTGATGGAATTAACCCTGAACTCTGACTGATGGAATTAACCCCAACTCTGACTGATGGAATCAACCCCAACTCTGACTGATGGAATTAACCCCAACTCTGACTGATGGAATTAACCCCAACTCTGACTGATGGAATTAACCCAACTCCTGACTGATGGAATTAACCCCAACTCTGACTGATGGAATTAACTCTGACCAAACTCTGACTGATGGAATTAACCCCAACTCTGACTGATGGAATTAACCCCAACTCTGACTGATGGAATTAACTCTCTGACTGATGGAATTAACCCCAACTCTGACTGATGGAATTAACCCCAACTCTGACTGCTGTCAGGTCCTTCTGTAGCTCAGTGGTCCTTCTGTAGCTCAGTGGTCCTTCTGTAGCTCAGTTGGTAGAGCATGGCGCTTGTAACGCCAGGGTAGTGGGTTCGATCCCCGGGACCACCCATACATAGAATGTATGCACACATGACTGTAAGTCGCTTTGGATAAAAGCGTCTGCTAAATAGCATATATTATATATATTATTATTATTATATATTATATATTAAATCAATGAGCGTCTTCATTTTACATTAACAAAATATGAAATATTTCTAAACTTTTGTTTGTGTCTAGACAGGTAAACGTGTGACTAGTCGGTTGCTTGATAAGCCTGTCTGCTGTATGACAATAACATGTGAAATGATGTCGGCATCAGGGACTCGTCAACCAGGGTACACTGGGAAAACCCTCAACAGGTTCAAATAGACAACATGATGACCAAACCAGACTAACATAATGACCAAACCAGACTATCATGATGACCAAACCAGACTAACATAATGACCAAACCAGACTAACATAATAACAAACCAGACTATCATGATGACCAAACCAGACTAACATGATGACCAAACCAGACTAACATAATGACCAAACCAGACTAACATAATGACCAAACCAGACTATCATGATGACCAAACCAGACTATCATGATGACCAAACCAGACTAACATAATGACCAAACCAGACTAACATAATGACCAAACCAGACTATCATAATGACCAAACCAGACTATCATGATGACCAAACCAGACTAACATAATGACCAAACCAGACTAACATGATGTCCAAACCAGACTAACATAATGACCAAACCAGACTAACATGATGTCCAAACCAGACTAACATAATGACCAAACCAGACTAACATGATGACCAAACCAGACTAATATGATGACCAAACCAGACTAATATGATGACCAAACCTCCAGGACCTTGAAATGCTTCTTACGAAGTCACTCCTTCGTTGCCTGGGCGGTGTGTTTGGGATCATTGTCATGCTGAAAGACCCAGCCACGTTTCATCTTCAATGCCCCTGCTGATGGAAGGAGGTTTCACTCAAAATCTCACGATACATGGCCCCATTCATTCTTTCCTTTACACGGATCAGTCGTCCTGGTCCCTTTGCAGAAACACAGCCCCAAAGCATGATGTTTCCACCCCCATGCGTCACAGTAGGTATGGTGTTCTTTGGATGTAACTCAGGATTCTTTGTCCTCCAAACACAACGAGTTGAGTTTTACCAAAAGTTATATTTTGGTTTCATCTGACCATATGACATTCTCCCAATCTTCTTCTGGATCATCCAAATGCTCTCTAGCAAACTTCAGACGGGCCTGGACATGTACTGGCTTAAGCAGGGGGACACGTCTGGCACTGCAGGATTTGAGTCCCTGGCGGCGTAGTGTGTTACTGATGGTAGGCTTTGTTACTTTGGTCCCAGCTCTCTGCAGGTCATTCACTAGGTCCCCCCGTGTGGTTCTGGGATTTTTGCTCACCGGTCTTGTGATCCTTTTGACCCCACGGGGTGAGATCTTGCGTGGAGCCCCAGATCGAGGGAGATTATCAGTGGTCTTGTATGTCTTCCATTTCCTAATAATTGCTCCCACAGTTGATTTCTTCAAACCAAGCTGCTTACCTATTGCAGATTCAGTCTTCCCAGCCTGGTGCAGGTCTACAATTTCGTTTCTGGTGTCCTTTGACAGCTCTTTGGTCTTGGCCATAGTGGAGTTTGGAGTGTGACTGTTTGAGGTTGTGGACAGGTGTCTTTTACACTGATAACAAGTTCAAACAGGTGCCATTAATACAGGTAACGAGTGGAGGACAGAGGAGCCTCTTAAAAGAAGAAGTTACATGTCTGTGAGAGCCAGAAATCTTGCTTGTTTGTAGGTGACCAAATACTTATTTTCCACCATAATTTGCAAATAAATTCATAAAAATCCTACAATGTGATTTTCTGAATTCTTTTCTCATTTTGTCTGTCATAGTTGAAGTGTACCTATGATGGAAATTACAGGCCTCTCTCTCTTTTTAAGTGGGAGAACTTGCACAATTGGTGGCTGACTAAATACTTTTTGCCCCACTGTAACTAATTTTTACCATAGGGATGGCTCAACGAATCAGAGGTAACTCATTATTACCATAGGGATGTCTCAACGAATCAGAGGTAACTCATTATTACCATAGGGATGGCTCAACGAATCAGAGGTAACTCATTATTACCATAGGGATGGCTCAACGAATCAGAGGTAACTCATTATTACCATAGGGATGGCTCAACAAATCAGAGGTAACTCATTATTACCATAGGGATGGCTCAACGAATCAGAGGTAACTCATTATTACCATAGGGATGGCTCAATGAATCAGAGGTAACTCATTATTACCATAGGGATGGCTCAACGAATCAGAGGTAACTCATTATTACCATAGGGATGGCTCAATGAATCAGAGGTAACTCATTATTACCATAGGGATGGCTCAACGAATCAGAGGTAACTCATTATTACCATAGGGATGGCTCAACGAATCAGAGGTAACTCATTATTACCATAGGGATGGCTCAACGAATCAGAGGTAACTCATTATTACCATAGGGATGGCTCAACGAATCAGAGGTAACTCATTATTACCATAGGGATGGCTCAACGAATCAGAGGTAACTCATTATTACCATAGGGATGGCTCAACGAATCAGAGGAAACTCATTTTTCCCATAGGGATGGCTCAACGAATCAGAGGTAACTCATTTTTACCATAGGGATGGCTCAACGAATCAGAGGTAACTCATTATTACCATAGGGATGGCTCAACGAATCAGAGGAAACTCATTTTTCCCATAGGGATGGCTCAACGAATCAGAGGTAACTCATTTTTACCATAGGGATGGCTCAACGAATCAGAGGTAACTCATTATTACCATAGGGATGGCTCAACGAATCAGAGGTAACTCTTTTTTTACCATAGGGATGGCTCAACGAATCAGAGGTAACTCTTTTTTTTACCATAGGGATGGCTCAACAAATCAGAGCAGCAAGCTAAGGTTGAAGCTAGGTTGAAGATACCACTGTAGCTAGCTAAAGCTAGGCTAGGTTGAAGATACCACTGTAGCTAGCTAAAAGCTAGGCTAGCTTGAAGATACCACTGTAAGCTAAAAGCTAGGCTAGCTTGAAGATACCACTGTAGCTAGCTAAAGCTAGGCTAGCTTGAAGATACCACTGTAGCTAGCTAAAAGCTAGGCTAAGAAGATACCACTGTAGCTAGCTAAAGCTAGGCTAGCTTGAAGATACCACTGTAGCTAGCTAAAGCTAGGCTAGCTTGAAGATACCACTGTAGCTAGCTAAAAGCTAGGCTAGCTTGAAGATACCACTGTAGCTAGCTAAAAGCTAGGCTAGCTTGAAGATACCACTGTAGCTAGCTAAAGCTAGGCTAGCTTGAAGATACCACTGTAGCTACCTGGTTCAGCATAATTTCATTAAAATGAAGTGGAAATAACATTGATTCAACCAGTTTGCGCCAGGTGGGTTCCTGTTCTGTGATGAACTCTGGTTGGACTGAAGACAATGCAAAATTTGGAGAAAACAATTCTGCAGAGTCTGCAGAGTCCGTCTCGCAACAGAGTCTTCAACTGCGGGGGGCGTTGTGACGCCCTGCTGAAATCAATGACCTGGCGCAATGAGCTCAAACTGCTCAGGGTTCATGCGAACTCGGCATGTTCCTTTTCTTTCACAAGTGATCCACAATCAAGACATTGGATAACTGACCCAACATTATTATAAAACATATGATGTGATTCTCACAAACGGTTTCCATTCTCATGTGTCTTTATTTCATAACAAGGCTGACGGAAGACAGAAGGATAATCATCACAGGGCCTGACATCATAAGATGCTAACATTCCTCTCCTCTCATCCTCTCCTCTCCTCCTCTCCTTCCTCTCTCCTCCTCCTCTCCTCCTCTCCTCCTCTTCCTCTCCTCCTCTCCTTCTCCTTCTTCCTCCTCTCCTCTCCTCTTCCTCCTCTCCCTCCTCTCCTCTTCCCTCCTCTCCCTCCCCTCCTCTTCCTTCCCTCTCCACTCATCTCCTTCCTCATCCTTCCTCCTTTCTCCTCTCCTCCTCCCCTCTCCTCTTCTCCTCCCCTCTCCCTCCCACTCATCTCCTTCTCATCCTCTCCTCTCATCCTCTCATCCTCTCCTCTCATCCTCTCATCCTCTCCTCTTCTAGGTGATAATGAGGGAAATATCCTTGTTTTCTTTTAGACAATGAAAACAGCATGGAAAGTGATGTAAAATACCTATGAAGACTTCACTGAGAGTAGGATAATCAATGGTGTGTTTGATTTTCATCTCGGGACTTCCTCTGAAAACAACTACATTTTTATTAGTACTGACAAGAGTTCACAAGGGTGGTGGTCCTCAATCTGTTGTCAAAACAAAAGAGAGTTGTGTGAGCTTCAACTCTTGACCCTGGGCCCTTCCTGACCTGTTCCCAGAGGAATTTCACCATGAATGAAGGGATCACAGACCACACCTCTGAACATTCTTCCACCTTTCAACCACAAAGTAATCTCCTTAACTTGGTGTCAGTGGGGATTTCATGCTCTGTCGACCTCTCTATAGACCTCTCTATAGACCTCTCTGTAGATCTCTCTATAGACCTCTCTATAGACCTCTGCTCGACCTCTATAGAC
>NW_025750786.1:0-2500 GCF_021184085.1 Oncorhynchus gorbuscha | reverse complement strand
GAGAAGGATTACGGGCATAAAATGTCCAGGTGGGTAGAAAACATCCCTGTAACTCATAGGAGAAGGATTACGGGCGTAAGATGTCCAGGTGGGTAGCACGACAATGGGCCTCATGGATCTCGTCACGGTATCCTTGTGCATTCAAGTTGCCTTCGATAAAATATAATCTTGTTTGTTGTCCGTAGTTTATGCCTGCCCATTACCATAACCCCACCGCCACCATGGGGCACTCTGTTCTAACGTTGACGCTAGCAAACCGCTCGCCCACACAACGCCATACACTCTGTCTGTTATCAGCACGGTACAGTTGAAACGCGGGCTTCAGTGGCCATCTGCCCTGACAGTTGAAACGCGGGCTTCAGTGGCCATCTGCCTGACAGTTGAAACGCGGGCTTCAGTGGCCATCTGCCTGACAGTTGAAACCCGGGCTTCAGTGGCCATCTGCCTGACAGTTGAAACCCGGGCTTCAGTGGCCTTCTGCCCTGACAGTTGAAACGCGGGCTTCAGTGGCCATCTGCCCTGACAGTTGAAACCCGGGCTTCAGTGGCCATCTGCCCTGACAGTTGAAACCCGGGCTTCAGTCGCCATCTGCCCTGACAGTTGAAACCCGGGCTTCAGTGGCCATCTGCCCTGACAGTTTGTGCAGAAATACTTTGGTTATGTCCGCTGTCCGGCTGGCTGGTCTGAATAAGGGTACATTTAGGGTACAGTATAAGGGTACATTTAGGGTACATGTAGGGTACAGTATAAGGGTACATTTAGGGTACATTTAGGGTACAGTATATGGGTACATTTAGGGTACAGTACATTTAGGGTACATTTAGGGTACAGTATAAGGGTACATGTAGGGTACAGTATAAGGGTACATTTAGGGTACATTTAGGGAATAGTATATGGGTACATTTAGGGTACAGTATATGGGTACATTTAGAGTACAGTATATGGGTACATTTAGGGTACAGTATATGGGTACAGTATAATGGTAACATTTAGGGTACATTTAGTACAGTATATGGGTACATTTAGGGTACAGTATAATGGTACATTTAGGGTACATTTAGTACAGTATATGGGCACATTTAGGGTACAGTATATGGGTACATTTAGGGTACAGTATATGGGTACATTTAGGGTACAGTATATGGGTACATTTAGGGTACAGTATATGGGTACAGTATATGGGTACAGTATATGGGCACATTTAGGGTACAGTATATGGGTACAGTATATGGGTACATTTAGGGTACAGTATATGGGTACATTTAGGGTACAGTATATGGGTACATTTAGGGTACAGTATATGGGTACAGTATATGGGTATATTTAGCGTACAGTATATGGGTACATTTAGGGTCCGGTATATGGGTACAGTATATGGGCACATTTAGGGTACAGTACATGGGCACATTTAGGGTAGGGTACATGGGTACATTTAGGGTACAGTATATGGGTACATTTAGGGTACAGTATATGGGTATATTTAGTGTACAGTATATGGGTACATTTAGGGTACAGTATAAGGGTACATTTAGGGTACAGTATATGGGTACAGTATATGGGTACATTTAGGGTACAGTATATGGGTACAGTATATGGGTACATTTAGGGTACAGTATAAGGGTACAGTATATGGGTACATTTAGGGTACAGTATATGGGTACAGTATATGGGTACATTAGATATTACAGTATATTACAGTATAGGTACATTTGGGTATACAATATATGGGTACAGTATATGGGTACATTTAGGGTACAGTATATGGGTACATTTAAGGTACAGTATATGGGTACAGTATATGGGTACAGTAGGGTACATTTAGGGTACATATAAAGAATTTGGTACAGTATATCGATACATTTAGGGTACAGTATAAAGGAATACATTTAGGGTACAGTATATGGGTACATTTAGGGTGCAGTATATGGGTACATTTAGGGGTACAGTACATGGGTACATTTAGAGTTTACAGTATATGGAGTACATTTAGAATTACAGTATATGGGTATATTTTAGGAATTTGCAGTATATATCGTACATTTAGAATTTACAGTATATGGAGTACAGTATAAAAACATTTAGGGTACAGTATATGGGCACATTTAGGGTGCAGTACATGGGTACAGTATATGGGTACAGTATATGGGTACATTTAGGGTACAGTATATGGAGTATATTAGCGTACAGTATACGATTTATTAGGTGCAGTATAAGAATTACATTATATGGGTACATTAGAATACAGTATATGGGTACAGTATATGGGTACATTTAGGGTACAGTATATCGTTACAGTATGTGGGTACATTTAGGGTACAGTATGGAGTTACATTTAGAGAATTTACAGTATATGGGTACAGTATATGGTACATTTAGGGTACAGTATATGTCAGTATATAGGGTAGAGATTACAGTATATGGGTACAGTATACAGTATATGGGTACAGTATATGGAGGTACATTTAGGGTACAGTATAAAGGTACATTTAGGGTACAGTAT
>NW_025750785.1:15000-17696 GCF_021184085.1 Oncorhynchus gorbuscha | reverse complement strand
CCCTAGAAGCACTGTTAAAGAGAATCTCCTGTAATGTTTTAATGAGCTGCTTTTATGGGAGCAGAGAGGAGATCTGTGGAGTGGCATCTTACTGCTGCTGGGACCAATTTACTGCAGGCTTCACAAGGAAGCTATCTTACCTTTACTACCCCTCTACAGAGGAGAGGGATGATCCATCATACACACACTCAAAGACATACACACATATGCACGCAAACACAGACACACAAGCACACACACACATGGTTTTTACTTTCGCCCCATTGGTTATTCATTTGACATGTTTTTTTTAGCATTCAGCATCCTGCTGAGTTGTTTTCATGGTGAAAGTGTTGTGGAATGCGTTCTCCTCGGCTGATCAATCCTGTTACGCAACTCAACGCATTCCAGACTCCTGCTTTCATGTCCTCGAGGCTCAAATCTCCTCGATGTATTAGTTATCTGCTGTGTACTCTGCTTGCTTTCAGCTCACGTCTCTCCCTTTTTTTTAACCTGGCTGTAATTCCCGGCTGTAATTCAGGCTTTGGGAAACGTTCGGGAGCCGCTCCTTTCTAAAAAGACAGAGTGTTTGGGAAATGTGTCTCGACTTCATCTCAGAGCAACAATCGCGGCAGTTTACAGCGGAATTTCTCTTCTAACGGTTACTCATGTTTGGTCTCTGAGGTGGTGGGAACAACAGCATAGATCTGAGTTTGCATCCTTATTTTCTCTTTTCTCTCTCCTCCTTTCATCCTATATTCCTCTTCTCTCCTCCCTTCTCCCTTCCCTTCCTCTCCTATCCTCCCCTCTCTCTCCTCCCTTTCTTCTCCCTTCCCTTCATCTCCTATCCTCCCTCTCTCTCTCCTCCCTTTCTTCTCTCTTCCCTTCCTCTCATATCCCCCTCTCTCTCCTCCCTTTCTTCTCCCTTCCCTTCCTCTCCTATCCTCCCCTCTCCCTCCTCCCTTCCCTTCCTCTCCTATCCCCCCTCTCTCTCCTCCCTTTCTTCTCCCTTCCTTCCTCTCCTATCCTCCCCTCTCTCTCCTCCTTCCCTTCCTCTCCTATCCCCCCCTCTCTCCTCCCTTTCTTCTTCCTTCCCTTCCTCTCCTATCCTCCTCTCTCTCCTCCCTTTCTTCTCCCTTCCCTTCCTCTCATATCCTCCCCTCTTCTCTCCTCCTTTCTTCTCCCTTCCTTCCTCTCCTATCCTCCCCTCTTCTCTTCTCCCTTTCTTCTCCCTTCCCTGCCTCTCCTATCCTCCCCTCTTCTCTCCTCACTTTCTTCTCCCTTCCTCTCCTATCCCCCTCTCTCTCTCCTCCTTGGTCCCTCTCTCTCGTTCATGCTCCTCCTCTCCTCCCTTACTCTCTCTACCCTCCTCTCCTCAATCCCTCCTTCTTCCCTATATCCCCTTCTCCCTTATCCCCACCCTCTCTCTACAGATCATTCTGAGAATAAAGAAGGAGATAAGTGAACCTGCAGGAACTCTGGGAAAAGTTTGGAGATCTGTCAGCTGTTTTGCTTTTTTCTCGATTAAAAACTACAACACTAATGAAGTGTGACAACAATATGAGTGTTGACGTGTGTGAGGAGAGGAAGGAGAGGTGAGAGGGAGGAGAGAAGGAGAGGTGAGAGAGCTAAAATAAAATCCCTACACTTAAAGCTTTGATGTCTAACAGAGGAAGGGGGGGAGAGGGTGCAGGTGTTGATGCCTGTCTTCTAAGAACTACTATTTAGCGCAGGGGAACTCTACTGAGTTCTACTGGGCTTCTACTAAGTTCTACTGGGGTACTGGTTTCTACTGGGCTTCTACTGAGTTCCACTGGGGTACTGGTTTCTACGGGCTTTTACTGAATTCTACTGGTGTACTGGTTTCTATGGGGCTTCTACTGAGTTCTACTGGGGTACTGGTTTCTACGGGGCTTCTACTGGGGTACTGGTTTCTATGGGGCTTCTACTGAGTTCTACTGGGGTACTGGTTTCTACTGGGGGTTCTACTGGGGTTCTACTGGTCTCTGTAGGGCTGTATGACTTTTTATCCAGTGAAGGATGTATCTGACCTTAGTTCCCAATCTACTTCTGTTCTAATCTAAGGTCTATTGTTGTGTTCTACAGTCTAATGGAGGGCAGGTCTGAGTTTTATTGTCATGCTCGTCGTAATGAGTAGACCAAGGCGCAGCGTGAGTAGAGTTCCACATATTTTTAATAAACCGAAACTCAGCAAAACAAAACAAATAAGCACAAACGAAACGTGAAGCTACTGGTACACACAGTAACCATCGTAGACAAGATCCCACAAACACAAATTAGGAAATGGCTAACTAAATATGATCCCCAATCAGAGTCAACGATAAACAGCTGTCTCTGATTGGGAACCATACCGGGCCAACATAGACTTACAAAAACACCCAGATGACCCACCTAGTCACTATCACACCCAAACAACATAGAGAATAAACAGCTTACTATGGTCAGGGCGTGACACTTATTGTTCTGGAGTGATTCTGGAGTTCTCTTGTCCTCTGTCCCCCCACCAGGTGAAGGTGATGGTTCGGTGGTGTGTCCTGTGACTTCCTCAGACGCAGCAGAGTCCAGCTCCTTCCTCAAAGTGGACACCAGGAAGAAGCAAGTGACCATCATGGAGCCCTCAGCCAACCAGACAAAGGCAACACCCCCAGAAACGAGGAGGAGCCAATCAGGTCCCTCCTAAGATGTTTGCCTTTGAC
>NW_025750785.1:0-5000 GCF_021184085.1 Oncorhynchus gorbuscha | reverse complement strand
CTCCTCTCTCTCTCTCTCTCTCTCTCTCTCTGTGTCTCTCGGTCTGTCTGCCTCTCTCTCTCTCTCTCTCTCTCTCTCTCTCTCTCTCTCTCTCTCTCTCTCTCTCTCTCTCGGTCTGTCTGCCTCTCTCTCTCTCTCTCTCTCTCTCTCTCTCTCTGTGTCTCTCTCTGCGGTCTGCCTCTCTCTCTCTCTCTCTAGGCGGAGGTGTGTGCTGGTACTGTAGCTGAGGTAATTCAGTCTGTGGTGAATGGAGCCGGCTGTGTCTTCTGTTTTGGCCACTCTAAACTGGGTAAGGATGTGTTGGTGTGATGGTCCCCACAAGTATAGTTAAACACGTCCACACATTCTGCCTGATGCTGTGTGTATGTACTCAGACTTTGACAAACCGAGTCTGACATTGCACACATACAGTAAATGCTTTTGCTAAGAATCGACCGCTAGTTGCTACGTGACGTTCTCTGATCAACATGACTGCATCTCAATAGTATCAACTATCAGCACAGACTGCATTCAGAGGAGGGGAGAGAGGGCAGAGGGTGGAGGGAAGAGAGGTAGAGGAGAAAGAGTAGAGAGAAAGGGTAGAGGGGAGAAGGAGAATGGGGTAGAGGGGAGAGGAGGGCAGAGGAGAGGGTAGAGAGGGTAGAAAGGGGGAGGGAGAAAGGCAGAGGGGAGAGAGAGGGTGAAAGGGGGAGAGAAGAGAGTGGAGTAGAGGGAGAGGAGAAAGGGAGAGTGAGAGAGAGGGTAGAAAGGAAGGGGAGGAAAAGGGGGTAGAAAGGGGGAGGGAGAGAGGGTAGGAGGGAAAGAGGGAGAGGGTAGAGGAGGAGGAGAGGGAGAGGATAGAGGGGAAGAGAGAGGAGATGAGAGGGGAGGAGCAGAGGGTAGAGGGAGAGAGAAGAGGGCAGAGGGGGAGAGGAGTAGAGGGGGGAGAGAGGGGAGAGGAAGAGGGTAGAGAGGGTGAGAGTAGAGGGGAGAAGGAGGTAGAGAAGGAGAGGCAGAGGAAGGCAGAAAGGGAGTAGAGGGAGAGGGGGAGAAAGGGGAGAAGAGAAGGGGAGAAAGGGTAGAAGGGGGAGAAAAGGTAGGAGGGAGATTAAAGGTAGAGGGGGAGAGAGAGAGGGTAGAGGGGTAGAGAGGAGGAGGAGAGGGCAGAGAGAGAGGGGCAGAGAGAGAGGGGGAGAAAGGGTAGGAGGGGGAGAAAGGGTAGAGGGGGAGAAAGGGTAGAGGGGGAGAAAGGGTAGAGGGGGAGAAAGGGTAGAGGGGGAGAAAAGGTAGAGGGGCAGAGAGAGAGGGGGAAAGAGCAGAAATAGAAAGAAGAATGAGAGGGAGAGATGGGCACCTTAAGAAGACAGGAACTGAGAGAGATAGAGAGAAAGAAACTGAAAGGGAGAGAGAGAGAGAGGTCTTGTCTGAGCAGGATGTTGGATCAACACGGTTTTAATCCCACTGAAGTCCCTCCTTAGACCGGCACAGTAATAAGTGTCAGGAACCTGTCTGTCTTAGTTTGCCTTCAACAACCATGCTTTCACACTCATGTAATCAGTCTACCCATGACAGAATCAACTTAGTCTTACAGCCCAGACACACATACATGTAAGTATACACACACACACACACACACAAAGGATTAACGTCACTCAACAGAATAACGCACAGTGGTCAAATTTTGCAGATGCTCTTATCCAGAGTGACAGTCAGTTAAGGAAAGTGACCCTACCACACAGCACGGCCATTGCTAGTAAAATCTTCTAGAATCGGAAAGCCTGTGGTGTGATGTCAGTGGACACTCATGTTGTTTCAGTGGTCGTGGAAATGAAAGACCGAATCCTCCCTTTAGGAACAAAGACAGAGTCCTCTCTGCTCCACTAGCCTGCTTGGCCTGGAGAACACAATTACCTTGGCTTTTATATTCCATCCAGGAAACGTCTGCTTCAAACAGACCACTGAATGATGGAGGGTGGGCCTGAGGTTACAGACCTTGAGACCTGTAAGAGATGGCAAAGTGTGTGTATGCGTATGTTTGTGTGTATGTATGTGTTTGTGTGTTTGATGTTGAAATAGAATAAACTGCTCCACTGGTCGCTAATAGAGATCAGCTAGCATTACAGGCCAGTCCTGCCTCTCCCACTCCACATTAAGACCTGAGACTGCAAAATCACACACTCACACACACACACTCTGTGTGGCTGACCATTTCATGTCGTAAATCAAAGAATGCCCATAATTATAATTATATAATTGTTATAATTAATTATCCATTCTCCTGTCATTTAAGGGGTGCTGAAAAGTGTGTATCCATTCTCCCGTCATTATGGAACATGATCTTGTCCTGCTACCCCTCCATTTTCCATTTATGGTTTTTCACTCCCTCTCTCTAACTAGCTGCCAGTTGAGGCGTATGAGGCGTCTGTTTCTCAAACTAGACACTCTAATGTACTTGTCCTCTTGCTAAGTTGTGCACCGGGGCCTCCCGCTCCTCTTTCTATTCTGGTTAGAGCCAGTTTGCGTTGTTCTGTGAAGAGAGTAGTACACAGCTTTGTACAAGATTTTTCAGTTTCTTGGCAATGTCTCACATGGAATAGCCTTTATTTCTCAGAACAAGAATAGACTGATGAGTTTCAGAAGAAAGTCCTTTGTTTCTGGCCATTTTGAGCCTGTAATCAAACCCACTAGATGCTCCAGATACTCAACTCGTCTAAAGAAGGCCAGTTTTATTGCTTCTTTAATCAGAACAGCAGTTTTCAGCTGCACTAACATAATTGAAAAAGGATTTTCTAATGATCAGTTAGCCTTTTAAAATGATATTAGCTAACACAATGTGCCATTGGAACACAGGAGTGATGGTTGCTGATAATGGGCCTCTGTACGCCTATGTAGATATTCCATAAAAATGAGCTGTTTCTAGCTACAATAGTCATTTACAACATTAACAATGTCTACACTGTATTTCTGATCAATTTTATGTTATTTTAATGGACAAAAAATGTGCTTTTCTTTCAAAAACAAGGACATTTCTAAGTGACCCCAAATTTTTGAACAGTAGTGTAGATTCAATAAGGACTGAGGGTATGAGATTCAATAATGACTGAGGGTATGAGATTCAATAATGACTGAAGGTATGAGATTCAATAAGGACTGAGTGTATGAGATTCAATAAGGACTGAGGTTATGAGATTCAATAAGGACTGAGGGTATGAGATTCAATAATGACTGAGGGTATGAGATTCAATAAGGACTGAGGGTATGAGATTCAATAAGGACTGAGGGTATGAGATTCAATAATGACTGAGGGTATGAGATTCAATAAGGACTGAGGGTATGAGATTCAATAAGGACTGAGGGTATGAGATTCAATAAGGACTGAGGGTATGAGATTCAATAAGGACTGAGGGTATGAGATTCAATAAGGACTGAGGGTATGAGATTTAATAAGGACTGAGGTATGAGATTCAAGTAGTATAATTCAATAAGGACTGAGGTATGAGATTCAATAATGACTGGGGGTATGAAATTCAATAAGGACTAAGGGTATGAAATTCAATAAGGACTAAGGGTATGAGATTCAATAATGACTGAGGGTATGAGATTCAACAAGGACTGAGGGTATGAGATTCAACAAGGACTGAGGGTATGAGATTCAATAAGGACTGAGGGTATGAGATTCAATAATGATTGAGGGTATGAGATTCAATAATGACTGAGGGTATGTATAATTCAATAAGGACTGAGGGTATGAGATTCAATAATGACTGAGGGTATGTATAATTCAATAAGGACTGAGAGTATGTAGATTCAACAAGGACTGAGGGTATGTATAATTCAATAAGGACTGAGGGTATGAGATTCAATAATGACTGAGGGTATGTATAATTCAATAAGGACTGAGAGTATGTAGATTCAATAATGACTGAGGGTATGTATAATTCAATAAGGACTGAGGGTATGAGATTCAATAATGACTGAGGGTATGAGATTCAATAAGGACTGAGGGTATGAGATTCAATAAGGACTGAGGGTATGAGATTCAATAATGACTGGGGGTATGAGATTCAATAAGGACTAAGGGTATGAGATTCAATAATGACTGAGGGTATGAGATTCAATAATGACTGAGGGTATGAGATTCAATAAGGACTGAGGGTATGAGATTCAATAATGACTGGGGGTATGAAATTCAATAAGGACTAAGGGTATGAGATTCAATAATGACTAAGGGTATGAGATTCAATAAGGACTGAGGGTATGAGATTCAACAAGGACTGAGGGTATAGAGATTCAATAAGGACGAGGTATGAGATTCAATAATGATTGAGGTATGAGATTCAATAATGACTGAGGTATGTATAATTCAATAAGGACTGAGAGTATGTAGATTCAACAAGGACTGAGGGTATGTATAATTCAATAAGGACTGAGGGTATGAGATTCAATAATGACTGAGGGTATGTATAATTCAATAAGGACTGAGAGTATGTAGATTCAATAATGCCTGAGGGTATGTATAATTCAATAAGGACTGAGGGTATGAGATTCAATAATGACTGAGGGTATGAGATTCAATAAGGACTGAGGGTATGTATAATTCAATAAGGACTGAGGGTATGAGATTCAATAATGACTGAGGGTATGAGATTCAATAAGGACTGAGGGTATGTATAATTCAATAAGGACTGAGGGTATGAGATTCAACAGGGACTGAGTGTATGAGATTCAATAAGAACTGCAAGAGAAGAGAGGGGAGGAGGACAGCAGAGGAGAACAGCGAAGCGGGGTATATAATCCCACGCTCTCTTGCTCTTATATTAGCTCATCCACCCCGAGCCCTCTGATTGGATTAGTGGCCCTGGGCAGTACGGGCCATTCCTTTAATGGCAGCCATCTTTATTATGTCTTTAATCGATGTAAAACTCCTGTCGCTGTGGGCTTTCTTGACTCCAGCCTGCTAGTCTATGTACTGCTATCTGAGTCAGAGTGCAAGTGTTCCGCTCAGGCCTCCATTGAGGCCA
>NW_025750784.1:0-17696 GCF_021184085.1 Oncorhynchus gorbuscha | reverse complement strand
CATCGGACCGAGGCTCTGCATCTGTCCTCGTGCTCCTAGACCTTAGTGCTGCTTTTGATACCATCGATCACCACATTCTTTTGGAGAGATTGGAAACCCAAATTGGTCTACACGGACATGTTCTGGCCTGGTTTAGGTCTTATCTGTCGGAAAGATATCAGTTTGTCTCTGTGAATGGTTTGTCCTCTGACAAATCAACTGTACATTTCGGTGTTCCTCAAGGTTCTGTTTTAGGACCACTATTGTTTTCACTATATATTTTACCTCTTGGGGATGTTATTCGAAAACATAATGTAAACTTTCACTGCTATGCGGATGACACACAGCTGTACATTTCAATGAAACACGGTGAAGCACCAAAATTGCCCTCGCTAGAAGCATGTGTTTCAGACATAAGGAAGTGGATGGCTGCAAACTTTCTACTATTAAACTCGGACAAAACAGAGATGCTTGTTCTAGGTCCCAAGAAACAAAGAGATCTTTCTGTTGAATCTGACAATTAATCTTAATGGTTGTACAGTCGTCTCAAATAAAACTGTGAAGGACCTCGGCGTTATCTGGACCCTGATCTCTTTTGAAGAACATATCAAGACCATTTCGAGGACAGCTTTTTTCCATCTACGTAACATTGCAAAAATCAGAAACTTTCTGTCCAAAAATGATGCAGAAAAATTAATCCATGCTTTTGTCACTTCTAGGTTAGACTACTGCAATGCTCTATTTTCCGGCTACCCGGATAAAGCACTAAATAAACTTCAGTTAGTGCTAAATACGGCTGCTAGAATCCTGACTAGAACCAAAAAATTTGATCATATTACTCCAGTGCTAGCCTCTACACTGGCTTCCTGTCAAAGCAAGGGCTGATTTCAAGGTTTTACTGCTAACCTACAAAGCATTACATGGGCTTGCTCCTACCTACCTCTCTGATTTGGTCCTGCCGTACATACCTATACGTACGCTACGGTCACAAGACGCAGGCCTCTAATTGTCCCTAAATTTCTAAGCAAACAGCTGGAGGCAGGGCTTTCTCCTATAGAGCTCCATTTTTATGGAACGGTCTGCCTACCCATGTCAGAAGGCATAAACTCCTCGGTCTCAACCTTTAAGTCTTTACTGAAGACTCATCTCTTCAGTGGGTCATATGATTGAGTGTAGTCTGGCCCAGGAGTGGGAGGTGAACGGAAAGGCTCTGGAGCAACGGCCGCCCTTGCTGTCTCTGCCTGGCCGGTTCCCCTTTTTCCACTGGGATTCTCTGCCTCTAACCCTGTTACGGGGCTGAGTCACTGGCTTGCTGGGGCTCTCTCGTGCCGTCCCTGGGGGTGCGTCACCTGGGTGGGTTGATTCACTGTTGTGGTCGGCCTGTCTGCTTTCCCCCTTTGGGTTGTACCGTGTCGGAGATCTTTGTGGGCTATACTCGGCCTTGTCTCAGGATGGTAAGTTGGTGGTTGTAGATTTCCCTCTAGTGGTGTGGGGGGCTGTGCTTTGGCAAAGTGGGTGGGGTTATATCCTTCCTGTTTGGCCCTGTCCGGGGTGTCCTCGGATGGGGCCACAGTGTCTCCTGACCCCTCCTGTCTCAGCCTCCAGTATTTATGCTGCAGTAGTTTATGTGTCGGGGGCTAGGGTCAGTTTGTTTATCTGAGGTACTTCTCCTGTCCTATTCGGTGTCCTGTGTAAATCTAAGTGTGCGTTCTCTAATTCTCTCCTTCTCTCCTTCTTTCTCTCTCTCGGAGGACCTGAGCCCTAGAACCATGCCCCAGGACTACCTGACATGATGACTCCTTGCTGTCCCCAGTCCACCTGGCCATGCTGCTGCTCCAGTTTCAACTGGCCTGGGCCCTAGGACCATGTCCCAGGACTACCTGACATGAGGACTCCTTGCTGTCCCCAGTCCACCTGGCCATGCTCCTGCTCCAGTTTCAACTGTTCTGCCTTACTATTATTCAACCATGCTGGTCATTTATGAACATTTGAACATCTTGGCCACGTTCTGTTATAATCTCCACCCGGCACAGCCAGAAGAGGGACTGGCCACCCCACATATGCTCTCTAATTCTCTCTTTCTTTCTCTCTCGAGGACCTGAGCCCTAGGACCGTGCCCCAGGACTACCTGACATGATGGCTCCTTGCTGTCCCCAGTCCACCTGACTGTGCTGCTGCTCCAGTTTCAACTGTTCTGCCTTATTATTATTTGACCATGCTGGTCATTTATGAACATTTGAACATCTTGTCATTTTCTGTTATAATCTCTACCGCACAGCCAGAAGAGGACTGGCCACCCCACATAGCCCGGTTCCTCTCTAGGTTTCTTCCTAGGTTTTGGCCTTTCTAGGGAGTTTTTCCTAGCCACCGTGCTTTTACACCTGCATTGTTTGCTGTTTGGGGTTTTAGGCTGGGTTTCTGTACAGCACTTTGAGATATCAGCTGATGTACGAAGGGCTATATAAATAAATTTGATTTGATTTGATTTGATTTAGCGCCTCCCACTGGAGTGGACAGGCCTCTAGCACCTCCCACTGGAGTGGACAGGCCTCTAGCTCCTCCCTCTGGAGTGGACAGGCCTCTAGCGCCTCCCACTGGAGTGGACAGGCCTCTAGCACCTCCCACTGGAGTGGACAGGCCTCTAGCTCCTCCCACTGGAGTGGACAGGCCTCTAGCTCCTCCCACTGGAGTGGACAGGCCTCTAGCTCTTCCCACTGGAGTGGACAGGCCTCTAGCGCCTCCCTCTGGAGTGGACAGGCCTCTAGCTCCTCCCTCTGGAGTGGACAGGCCTCTAGCTCCTCCCACTGGAGTGGACAGGCCTCTAGCTCCTCCCACTGGAGTGGACAGGCCTCTAGCTCCTCCCGCTGGAGTGGACAGGCCTCTAGCTCCTCCCGCTGGAGTGGACAGGCCTCTAGCACCTCCCACTGGAGTGGACAGGCCTCTAGCTCCTCCCACTGGAGTGGACAGGCCTCTAGCTCCGCACACACACACTGGCTAGGACACACACACACTGGCTAGGACACACACACACACTAGAATCACACACACACACTAAACTAGCATGCCCACACAGTTCATTTAAAAAAAAAGCTATTGGTGTGAGTGTTTTGAGTGAAAAAAGCCCTCATACTGTTTAGGACAGTGGTTCCCAACCAAGACTACTAGGACCCCTGGGGTACTGGGATTATCCACAGGGGGACTTCAGGACTACTAGGACCCTGGGGTGCTGGGATTATCCACAGGGGTGGGGGACTTCAGGACTACTAGGACCCTGGGGTACTGGGACTATCCACAGGGGGGACTTCAGGACTACTAGGAACCCTGGGGTACTGGGACTATCCACAGGGGGACTACTAGTACTCCTGGGGTACTGGGACTATCCACAGGGGGGGACTACTAGGACCCCTGGGGTACTGGGACTATCCACAGGGGGGACTTCAGGATGACAGGTATCTGTGTTCCAGACTAGAGAGGAGGGATGAGATGTGACTGCAGGTATCTGTGTTCCAGGTAGAGAGGAGGGATGAGATGTGACTGCAGGTATCTGTGTTCCAGGTAGAGAGGAGGGATGAGATGTGACTGCAGGTATCTGTGTTCCAGGTAGAGAGGAGGGATGAGGGATGTGACTGCAGGTATCTGTGTTCCAGGTAGAGAGGAGGGATGAGATGTGACTGCAGGTATCTGTGTTCCAGGTAGAGAGGAGGGATGAGATGTGACTGCAGGTATCTGTGTTCCAGACTAGAGAGGAGGGATGAGATGTGACTGCAGGTATCTGTGTTCCAGGTAGAGAGGAGGGATGAGATGTGACTGCAGGTATCTGTGTTCCAGGTAGAGAGGAGGGATGAGATGTGACTGCAGGTATCTGTGTTCCAGGTAGAGAGGAGGGATGAGATGTGACTGCAGGTATCTGTGTTCCAGGTAGAGAGGAGGGATGAGATGTGACTGCAGGTATCTGTGTTCCAGGTACTACGCTGCGTTGAAAACCATGGAGCAGCTGGATCTGTGTACATCCCCGGGTCAGCCGTGACTGCGGTTCTGTCAGATCATGGCTGAGAACCTGCCCAAGCTGGAGGACATTAAGGACATCTCCATGTCCGCCTCAAGGACTTCTGGAGAGCATCAGGAAACACTCGGACAAGATCGGAGAGACCGCCATGAAACAGGTATGAGACGTTGTTGTTGTTATTATATAGAAACAGGCAGAGTACAGGTACTAAACAGGTAAGAGACGTTGTTGTTGTTGTTATATAGAAACAGGCAAGAGACGTTGTTGTTGTTGTTATATAGAAACAGGCAAGAGACGTTGTTGTTGTTGTTATATAGAAACAGGCAGAGTACAGGTACTAAACAGGTAAGAGACGTTGTTGTTGTTGTTATATAGAAACAGGCAGAGTACAGGTACTAAACAGGTAAGAGACGTTGTTGTTATATAGAAACAGGCAGAGTACAGGTACTAAACAGGTAAGAGACGTTGTTGTTGTTGTTATATAGAAACAGGCAGAGTACAGGTACTAAACAGGTAAGAGACGTTGTTGTTATATAGAAACAGGCAGAGTACAGGTACTAAACAGGTAAGAGACGTTGTTGTTGTTATTATATAGAAACAGGCAGAGTACAAGTACTAAACAGGTAAGAGACTGGCCCTTTGGACACTGTGTTAACTGACCTCCAGACGAGCTTCAATGCCATACAAATCTCCTTCCGTGGCCTCCAATTGCTCTTAAATACAAGTGAAACTAAATGCATGCTCTTCAACCGATCCCTGTCTGCACCTGCTCACCCGTCCAACATCACCACTCTGGACGGCTCTGACTTAGAATACGTGGACAACTACAAATACCTGGATGTCTGGTTAGACTGTAAACTCTCCTTCCAGACTCACATTAAGCATTTCCAATCCAAAATTAAATCTAGAATAGACTTCCTGTTTTGCAACAAAGCATCCTTCACTGATGCTGCTCTACATACCCTTGTAAAACTGACCATCCTACCAATCCTCGACTTCGGCGATGTCATTTATAAAATAGCCTCCAACACTCTACTCAACAAATTGGATGCAGGCTATCACAGTGCCATCCGTTTTGTCACCAAAGCCCCATATACTACCCACCACTGTGACCTGTACACTCGTTGGCTGGCCCTCGCTTCATACTGTTCGCCAAACCCACTGGCTCCAGGTCATCTAATAGTCATTGCTAGGTAAAGCCCCGCCTTGTCTCAGCTCACTGGTCACCATAGCAGCACCCACCAGTAGCACGCGCTCCAGCAGGTATATTTCACTGGTCACACCCAAAGCCAATTCCTCCTTTGGCCGCCTTTCCTTCCAGTTCTCTGCTGTCAGTGATTGTAACGAACTGCAAAAATCACTGAAGCTGGATACTCACATCTCCCTCACTAACTTCAAGCACCCCATCTGTAAATAGCCCATCTACCTACCTCATCCCCATACTGTATTTATTTATTTATTTTGCTCCTTTGCACCCCAGTATCTCTACTTGCACATTCATCTTCTGCACATCACCCATTCCAGTGTTTAATTGCTATATCATAATTACTTCGCCACTATGACCTATTTTATTGCCTTTAACTCCCTTATCCTACCTCATTTGCACAATGTGTGTGTGTGTGTGTGTGTGTGTGTGTGTGTGTGTGTGTGTGTGTGTGTGTGTGTGTGTGTGTGTGTGTGTGTGTGTGTGTGTGTGTGTGTGTGTGTGTGTGTGTGTGTGTGTATATTATTTTATACTGTATGTTTGTTTATTCCATGTGTAACTGTGTCGTTCTATGTGTCGAACTGCTTTGCTTTGCTTAATCTTGGCCAGGTCGAAATTGTAAATGAGAACTTGTTCTCAACTGGCCTATCTGGTTAAATAAAGGTGAAATAAAATTTAAAAATCTTCAATCAATTGTAGAAAATGAACAATAAATGTCTGATCTTATGCCAGGAAGCTTTGCTCTGAGAAGGAGAGAGGTCTGACTGTGTTGTCTGTATCTCCCAGGCTCAGCAGCACAGGACGTTTAACAGTGTGGTTCAGAAGCATGACAGTGGTATGGGCTACACCAGGCCAGTCTACTCCCTGAACGGCCGGACGCCAACGCAGCACAACGGCCTAGCGGCGGAGGAGGGAGTAGACCAACCAGAGGAGGAGGGAGTGGAGGAGGACCAATCAGAGGAGGAGGTGAGAGACTCTTCTTCAAAGTAACTTTTCAGATCTCTTTTTCTTAGTTTGTACTTTTTCATACTCTTTGGTCCAGTATTAAAGCAACACATTGGTTATCAACACTGTTATCAACAATGAAGGTACCCTGTACATTATTTACAAGAAAAGCCCAAGTGATCATCTGTGTTATCTAATGTAACGTGGTTTAACCTCCTGACTGTGTTATCTAATGTAACGTGGTTTAACCTCCTGACTGTGTTATCTAATGTAACGTGGTTTAACCTCCTGACTGTGTTATCTAATGTACGAGGGTTTAACCTCCTGACTGTGTTATCTAATGTACACGTGGTTTAACCTCCTGACTGTGTTATCTAATGTAGAGTGGTTTAACCTCCTGACTGTGTTATCTAATGTGTGGTTTAACCTCCTGACTGTGTTATCTAATGTAACGTGGTTTAACCTCCTGACTGTGTTATCTAATGTAACGTGGTTTAACCTCCTGACTGTGTTATCTAATGTAACGTGGTTTAACCTCCTGACTGTGTTGGTTTCTAACGTGGTTTAACCTCCTGACTGTGTTATCTAATGTAACGTGGTTTAACCTCCTGACTGTGTTATCTAATGTAGAGTGGTTTAACCTCCTGACTGTGTTATAATGTAACGTGGTTTAACCTCTGACTGTGTTACTAATGTAACGTGGTTTAACCTCCTGACTGTGTTATCTAATGTAAGGTGGTTTAACCTCCTGACTGTGTTATCTACGTAACGTGGTTTAACCTCCTGACTGTGTTATCTAATGTAACGTGGTTTAACCTCCTGACTGTGTCATCTACTCTAATGGTTTACCTCCTGACTGTGTTATCATCCAATCTGACTGGTTAACCTATTCCTGACTGTGTTAACGTGGTTTAACCTCCTGTACTGTGTTATCCAACGTGGTTTAACCTCCTGAAGTGGGGGGTTAGAGTGGTTTAACCTCCTGACTGTGTTATCTAATGTAACGTGGTTTAACCTCCTGACTGTGTTTATAATGTAACGTGGTTTAAGCTCCTGACTGTGTCAAAGAATGTAATGTAACGTGGTTTAACCTCCTGACTGTGTTATCTAATGTAACGTTTTAACCTCCTGACTGTGTTATTTTACCTTATTTTACCTCCTGACTGTGTCACTAATGTGGTTTAACCTCCTGACTGTGTTATCTAATGTAACGTGGTTTAATTTCCTGTGAGGTCAGTCACCACGTCACGTGAGGTTTAACCTCCTGACTGTGTTATCTAATGTAACGTGAGGTTTCACCATTTCACTGTTCAGTAACCATTTAACCTCCTGACTGTGTTACCATTTAATGAGTAGTCACCATTTTATCTAATGTGAGAGTGGTTTAACCTCCTGACTGTGTTATCTAATGTAACGTGGTTTAACCTCCTGACTGTGTCAGTCACCATTTAATGTAACTGTGGTTTAACCTCATCTAATGTAGAGTGACCACTGTGTGTTATCTAATGTAACTGGTTAAGGGCTGGTTAACCATTTGACTGTGACTGTGGTTAAGGGCTGGTCAGTCTAATGTCACTGTGAGGTTTAACCTCCTGACTGTGTTAATGGTTACCTCCTGACTGTTTATGGTCAGTCACCAATGTGAGGTCAGTCACCATTTGACTGTGTTATCTAATGGTTAAGGGCTGGTTATCACCATTTCACTGTGAGGTCTCCCAGGTATTAACAGCCCAGGACCTGGTAGACTTCTCTCCTGTGTACAGATGTCTCCACATCTACACCGTTCTGGTATGTACACTATTTACTGGTCCTTAACGTGCCATCCAATCGGCTCACCTATTCCTGGATATAGGACCTTCAGTAACCTGCACTTGTGTTTACCAATAGATGGCAGTATTGACTCAAGACGGGGTTTGCTTCCCGTATCCGTCAGCTATTTCCTGTGTCTGCCGATATAACTGTGGTTAAGAAAGCTTCAGTCACCATTTCCAGGTGCATCAAAAGAATGTAATTTTAAAGGTACAATTAAATCACCATTTAGTCTCAGAGTCAGTCACTCTAAGAAGCCTTTAAGGATACGGACCCATAGGGTTTTTATTTTACCTTTATTTTACTGTGAGGTCAGTCACCATTTCACTGTGAGGTCAGTCACCATTTCACCGTGAGGTCAGTCACCATTTCACTGTGAGGTCAGTCACCATTTCACTGTGAGGTCAGTCACCATTTCACTGTGAGGGAACAGAGAACCATTTCACTGTGATTAACTGTCACAATTTCACTAGAGAGGGAACAGAGAACTCTATGTAGATTAACTGTTTCACCAATGACAATAGAGAGGGAACAGAGAACTCTATGTAGATTAAATGTTTCACCAATGACAATTTGCCGAATGTCGGCCAACTCTCTCCCGCTGCCGGCCACTGGACTTCCTGTCATCACCATATTTGGTAGTGAGTGGAAATGCAAACCGGATGCTTCACATTTCTACATGGGGTGAACCATCTGGCTCGTTGTTCTGTGTTTCCAGGGTGACAGAGAGACGTTTGAGAACTACTACAGGAAACAGAGGAAAAAACAGGCCAGGCTGGTGCTGCAGCCCCAGTCTAACATGGTGAGGAGGGTTCCCCTCTCTATCTGTTCCCCTCTCTATCTGTTCCCAGTCTCTATCTGAGGAGGGTTCCCTCTCTATCTGTTCCCCAGTCTATCTGTTCCCCCTCTATCTGTTCTCTCTATCTGTTCCCCAGTCTAACATGGTGAGGAGGGTTCCCCTCTCTATCTGTTCCCAGTCTAACATGGTGAGGAGGGTTCTCTCTATCTGTTCCCTCTCTATCTGTTCCCTCTCTATCTGTTCCCCTCTATCTGTTCCCCAGTCTAACATGGTGAGAGGGTTCCCCTCTCTATCTGTTCCCCTCTCTATCTGTTCCCCTTTCTATCTGTTCCCAGTCTAACATGGTGAGGAGGGTTCCTCTCTATCTGTTCTATCCCCAGTCTAACATGGTGAGAGGGTTCCCCTCTCTATCTGTTCCCCAGTCTATCTGGTGAGGATCTGTTCCCTCTCTATCTGTTCCCCTCTATCTGTTAGTCTAACTGTTCCCCTGTCTATCTGTTCCCTCTCTATCTGTTCCCCTTTCTATCTGTTCCCCAGTCTAACATGGTGAGGAGGGTTCCCCTCTCTATCTGTTCCCCTCTCTATCTGTTCCCCTTTCTATCTGTTCCCCAGTCTAACATGGTGAGGAGGGTTCCCCTCTCTATCTGTTCCCTCTATCTGTTCCCCTCTCTATCTGTTCCCTCATCTAGGGTTCCCCCTCATCTGTTCTCTCTATCTGTTCCCTCTATCTGTTCCTCTCTATCTGTTCCCCTCTCTATCTGTTCCCCTCTCTATATGTTCCCCAGTCTAACATGGTGAGGAGGGTTCCCTCTCTATCTGTTCCCCCTCTATCTGTTCCCCAGTCTAACATGGTGAGGAGGGTTCCCCTCTCTATCTGTTCCCCCTCTATCTGTTCCCCTCTCTATGTTTCCTGAGGATCTGTTCCCCTCTCTATCTGTTCCCCTCTCTATCTGTTCTCTCTATATGTTCTCTCTATATGTTCCCTCTCTATCTGTTCCCCAGTCTAACATGGTGAGGAGGGTTCCCTCTCTATCTGTTCCCCTCTCTATCTGTTCTCTCTATCTGTTCTCTCTATCTGTTCCCTCTCTATCTGTTCCCCTCTCTATCTGTTCCCCTGATCTGTTCCCCTCTCTATCTGTTCCTCTCTATCTGTTCCCCAGTCTAACATGGTGAGGGAGGGTTCCCCTGTCTATCTGTTCCCCTGTCTATCTGTTCCCCTCTCTATCTGTTCCCCTCTCTGTCTGTTCCCCTCTCTATCTGTTCCCCTCTCTGTCTGTTTCCTCTTCATTCGTTCCCCTCTCTATCTGTTCCCTCTCTATCTGTTTCCTCTCTATCTGTTCCTCTATCTGTTCCCCTCTCTATCTGTTCCCCTCTCTATCTGTTCCCCAGTCTAACATGGTGAGGAGGGTTCCCCTCTCTATCTGTTCCCTCTCTATCTGTTCTAGTCTAACATGGTGAGGAGGGTTCCCCTCTCTATCCGTTCCCCTCTATCTGTTCCCTCTATCTGTTCCCTCTATCTGTCCCCTTCTCTATCTGTTCCCCAGTCTAACATGGTGAGGAGGGACACAACCAGCCCTTCATTCTTTCTCTTCTACATCCCTCTGTTCCCTCTCTATCTGTTCCCCTCTCTATCTGTTCCCCAGTCTAACATGGTGAGGAGGGTTCCCTCTCTATCTGTTCCCCTCTCTATCTGTTCCCCTCTCTATCTGTTCCCTCTCTATCTGTTCCCCTCTCTATCTGTTCCCCTCTATCTGTTCCCCTCTCTATCTGTTTCCCCTCCTCTATCTGTTCCCCTCCTCTATCTGTTTCCCCCTCCTCCCTCTGTTCCCCTCCTCTCTCTGTCTCTGTGTTCCCCTCCTCTTGTTCCTGATCAGTAGTTCCCCTCCTCTGTCTATAATGTTGTTTCCTGGTCAGTAGTTCCCCTCTCAGTCTATAATGTTGTTTCCTGGCCCAGCAGGAGACCGTGGAGGGTTACCGGCGCTACTTCAATCAGGTCGTAGGCTTCTTCCTGGTGGAGGACCACGTTCTGCACTCCACAGGGACTGTTAACCAGAGCCTTGCATTGAGGAACTGTGGAACATGGCCCTGTCTAAGATCACTGCCGTGCTCGCAGCCACACCCTGTGAGTACACACACACACACACACCCTGTGAGTACACACACACACACACCTAAATGCACAGCCACACTCTGTGAGTACACACACACACACTAAATACACAGCCACACTTTCTGTGAGTACACACACACACACTCTGTGAGTACACACACACACACACACACACACACACACACACACACACACACACACACACACACACACACACACACACACACACACACACACACACACACACACACACACACACACACACACACATTACCATTGAAAGTGTCACAGCAGGGGGCTAAAGCCTGTTATCAGTGGGGAGGACCAGGGTAGCAGTCACTAACCTAGCAGGGGCTAAAGTCCTTATCAGTGGGAAGGACCAGGGTAGCAGTCACACTAACCTAGCAGGGGCTAAAGTCTCTTATCAGTGGGAAGGACCAGGGTAGCAGTCACACTAACCCTAGCAGGGGCTAAAGCCTCTCAGTGGGAGAGACCAGGGTAGCAGTCACACTAACCCTAGCAGGGGGCTAAAGTCTCTTATCAGTGGGAGAGGACCAGGGTAGCAGTCACACTAACCCTAGCAGGGGGCTAAAGCCTCTTAGTGGGAGAGGACCAGGGTAGCAGTCACACTAACCCTAGCAGAGGGCTAAAGTCTCTTATCAGTGGGAGAGGACCAGGGTAGCAGTCACACTAACCCTAGCAGGGGGCTAAAGCCTCTTATCAGTGGGAGAGGACCAGGGTAGCAGTCACACTAACCCTAGCAGTAGGGTTTGACCAGGCCTTTGTTGGCCCCCGGGACCCAGGCTGTGAGACCCCGTGAGTCCCAGCCCTGGGATATCACCACCACCATCATCCCTGGGATATCACCACCATCATCACTGGGATATCACCACCATCATCCCTGGGATATCACCACCATCATCACTGGGATATCACCACCATCATCCCTGGGATATCACCACCCTCATCCTTTGGATATCACCACCTTTGTCCTTTGGGATATCACCACCATCATCCTGGGATATCACTACTTCATCATCCCTGGGATATCACCACCATTGTCCCTGGGATATGCTACCCACATCCTTGGGATATTCACGCCACCTTCATCCCTGGGATATTACCACCCTCATCCCTTTGATATTACCACCATCATCCCTGGGATATCACCACCATTATCTCTGGGATATCACCACCCTCATCCCTTGATATCACCACCATCATCCCTGGCTGATGTCCAACCGCCCCTGATGCCTCTTTCTCCACACCTCTGAGCTCACAGCCCTGTTACCATAGTCACACTAGTTCAACTGCTGTTCTTGTTCCAGTCTGTCCCCATCAATCTGTCCCCATGAGGCCAATCTGTCCCCATGAGGCCAATCTGTCTCCATGAGGCCAGTCTGTCTCCATGAGGCCAGTCTGTCTCCATGAGGCCAGTCTGTCTCCATGAGGCCAGTCTGTCTCCATGAGGCCAGTCTGTCTCCATGAGGCCAATCTGTCTCCATGAGGCCAATCTGTCTCCATGAGGCCAATCTGTCTCCATGAGGCCAATCTGTCTCCATGAGGCCAGTCTGTCCCCATGAGGCCAGTCTGTCCCCATGAGGCCAGTCTGTCCCCATGAGGCCAGTCTGTCCCCATGAGGCCAGTCTGTCCCCATCAATCTGTCCCCATGAGGCCAATCTGTCCCCATGAGGCCAATCTGTCTCCATGAGGCCAGTCTGTCTCCATGAGGCCAGTCTGTCTCCGTGAGGCCAGTCTGTCTCCATGAGGCCAGTCTGTCTCCATGAGGCCAATCTGTCTCCATGAGGCCAATCTGTCTCCATGAGGCCAATCTGTCTCCATGAGGCCAGTCTGTCCCCATGAGGCCAGTCTGTCCCCATGAGGCCAGTCTGTCCCCATGAGGCCAGTCTGTCCCCATGAGGCCAGTCTGTCCCCATGGGGCCAGTCTGTCTCCATGGGGCCAGTCTGTCTCCATGGGGCCAGTCTGTCCCCATGGGGCCAGTCTGTCCCCATCGGGCTGCAATGCCCTGAGGTCTTCATTAGACCAGTGGAGCCCTGCTCAATGCTGCTCACTGGGAGGGCCTGCCAGGAACAAGGGCCTAGATACCACTTATCATTCCTAACACCAAGGCTTCTAGATACCACTTATCATTCCTAACACCAAGGCTTCTAGATAAACCCTTACCATTCCTAACACCAAGGCTTCTAGATAAACCCTTACCATTCCTAACACCAAGGTTTCTAGATAAATCAAATCAAATTTATTTATATAGCCCTTCGTACATCAGCTGATATCTCAAAGTGCTGTACAGAAACCCAGCCTAAAACCCCAAACAGCAAGCAATGCAGGTGTAAAAGCACGGTGGCTAGGAAAAACTCCCTAGAAAGGCCAAAACCTAGGAAGAAACCTAGAGAGGAACCAGGCTATGAGGGGTGGCCAGTCCTCTTCTGGCTGTGCCGGGTAGAGATTATAACAGAACGTGGCCAAGATGTTCAAATGTCGATCCCCGAGACCACCTATACGTAGAATGTATGCACACATGACTGTAAGTCGCTTTGGATAAAAGCGTCTGCTAAATGGCATATATTATTTATTATTCATAAATGACCAGCATGGTTGAATAATAGTAAGGCAGAACAGTTGAAAACGGAGCAGCAGCATGGCCAGGTGGACTGGGGACAGCAAGGAGTCATCATGTCAGGTAGTCCTGGGGCATGGTCCTAGGGCTCAGGTCCTCCGAGAGAGAGAAAGAAAGAGAGAAGGAGAGAATTAGAGAACGCACACTTAGATTCACACAGGACACCGAATAGGACAGGAGAAGTACTCCAGATATAACAAACTGACCCTAGCCCCCCGACACATAAACTACTGCAGCATAAATACTGGAGGCTGAGACAGGAGGGGTCAGGAGACACTAAACCCTTACCATTCCTAACACCAAGGTTTCTAGATAAACCCTTACCATTCCTGACACCAAGGCTTCTAGATAAACCCTTACCATTCTTAACACCAAGGCTTCTAGATAAACCCTTACCATTCTTAACACCAAGGTTTCTAGATAAACCCTTACCATTCCTGACACCAAGGCTTCTAGATAAACCCTTACCATTCCTGACACCAAGGCTTCTAGATAAACCCTTACCATTCCTGACACCAAGGCTTCTAGATAAACCCTTACCATTCCTAACACCAAGGTTTCTAGATAAACCCTTACCTCACCCAGAAGGCTGGGAGTAACACTTTCCTTTTCCCTTTTGATTGTGACGGACTTCCACCCCCCCTGTCTTCTTTTCCAGTCGTACTGCAGCGATCCTGACCTGGTGCTGCAGCTGAAGAACCTCATTGTCATATTTGCAGACACATTACAGGTGAGTCTTGTCCAGCTCTTCAGACTGGGTGATAAGATAGTATGAATTAAACCTAGAGCTCTTATAAGGTATGAGTGAAGCAGCTGTTGTTGTCTGTTAATGTTCTGTATTATGTCATGTTCTGTGTTCCGTGTTCTGTGTTCCGTGTTCTGTGTTCCATGTCCTGTGTTCTGTGTTCCATGTCCTGTGTTCTGTGTTCTGCGTGGACCCCAGGAAGAGTAGCTGCTGCTTTCACAACAGCTAATGGGGGATCCTGATCCAATACCCAAGCAGTTTGGTCATTAACCAGTGGAGCAGATTGTGATGCCTCTGGTTTGTAACCTCCTCTCTCTCTCCAGGGTTATGGCTACCCAGTGAACAGACTGTTTGACCTGCTGTTTGAGATCAGAGACCAGTACAATGAAACGCTGCTGAAGAAATGGGCTCTGGTGTTCAGGGAGGTCTTTGAACTGGACAACTACAGCCCTATCCCCGTAGACACTGAAGAAGAGTACAAGTCTGTCGTTAGTAGATTCCCCTTCCACGACGCAGAAATTGAAAAGGTTTGTCCATTCATTCAACACCCTTTATTGTAAAAACGGACTAACTTCACGACATCAAGATGCGATGGGAATGTCAACTGTCTATATGCTCCTTATAGAGGTCCTAGGGGTTAAATAACCTGGGTTGTAAAAGTCAACTGTCTATATGCTCCTTATAGAGGTCCTAGGGGTTAAATAACCTGGGTTGTAAAGTCAACAGTCTATATGCTCCTTATAGAGGTCCTAGGGGTTAAATAACCTGGGTTGTAAAGTCAACAGTCTATATGCTCCTTATAGAGGTCCTAGGGGTTAAATAACCTGGGTTGTAAAGTCAACAGTCTATATGCTCCTTATAGAGGTCCTAGGGGTTAAATAACCTGGGTTGTAAAGTCAACAGTCTATATGCTCCTTATAGAGGTCCTAGGGGTTAAATAACCTGGGTTGTAAAGTCAACAGTCTATATGCTCCTTATAGAGGTCCTAGGGGTTAAATAACCTGGGTTGTATTTGTTGTCGCCCCAACAGCAAGACTTTCCAAAGAAGCTACCGATGTCTCAGTCTGTGCCTCAGATCTACGTTCAGGTCAAAGAGTTCATCTATGCTAGTCTGAAGTTCTCCTGTAGTCACTGCATCGTAGGTGAGTCAGTCGGATCACCGGCTGCTTCTCAAAACTACCTATTTCCTGTGTCGTGCACTACTTTTGACCAGAGTCCATTGGGCTTGATTGTAAAAAAGTAATTGCACTATGTAGAAGTGGTTGCCGATAGGACACCGTATAAAGCGGTTGTATTTAATACTGTGGGTCAGTCTTAAAGTCTTGTTGTGTGCTATTTGCTTAGTGGGTTTGCAAATGTCAGTGCGGTACAGTTTGTTATTTACACTAGCATGCTAAGGGTTTGTCTGGCTGGTCAACACCTTTCTCATCCGACTGTTATCTGGGTCAGATGATGTAATATCTGTAACAGGTGTTGAGTGTTGACCTTCAGCTGTCAGCCTGGCTGGTCCCTCACTTTAGGGTCCCTAGTACAGGGGTTAATAACTGGGAGTCTTCCCTCACTAGGGTCCCTAGTACAGGGTAAATAACTGGGAGTCTGTTCCCTCACTAGGGTCCCTAGTACAGGGTTTAATAACTGGGAGTCAGAGCCTGGCTGTTCCCTCTCTAGGGTCCCTAGTACAGGAGTTAATAACTGGGAGTCTGTTCCCTCACTAGGGTCCCTAGTACAGGGGTTAATAACTGGGAGTCTGTTCCCTCACTAGGGTCCCTAGTACAGGGGTTAATAACTGGGAGACTGTTCCCTCACTAGGGTCCCTAGTACAGGGGTTAATAACTGGGAGTCTGTTCCCTCACTAGGGTCCCTAGTACAGGGGGTTAATAACTGGGAGTCAGAGCCTGGCTGTTCCCTCACTAGGGTCCCTAGTACAGGGTTTAATAACTGGGAGTCAGAGCCTGGCTGTTCCCTCACTAGGGTCGCTAGTACAGGGTTTAATAACTGGGAGTCTGTTCCCTCACTAGGGTCCCTAGTACAGGGGGTTAATAACTGGGAGTCAGAGCCTGGCTGTTCCCTCACTAGGGTCCCTAGTACAGGGGTTAATAACTGGGAGTCAGAGCCTGGCTGTTCCCTCACTAGGGTCCCTAGTACAGGGTTTAATAACTGGGAGTCTGTTCCCTCACTAGGGTCCCTAGTACAGGGGTTAATAACTGGGAGTCTGGTCCCTCACTAGGGTCCCTAGTACAGGGTTAATAACTGGGAGTCTGTTCCCTCACTAGGGTCCCTAGTACAGGGTTTAATAACTGGGAGTCAGAGCCTGGCTGTTCCCTCTCTAGGGTCCCTAGTACAGGAGTTAATAACTGGGAGTCTGTTCCCTCACTAGGGTCCCTAGTACAGGGGTTAATAACTGGGAGTCTGTTCCCTCACTAGGGTCCCTAGTACAGGGGTTAATAACTGGGAGACTGTTCCCTCACTAGGGTCCCTAGTACAGGGGTTAATAACTGGGAGTCTGTTCCCTCACTAGGGTCCCTAGTACAGGGGGTTAATAACTGGGAGTCAGAGCCTGGCTGTTCCCTCACTAGGGTCCCTAGTACAGGGTTTAATAACTGGGAGTCAGAGCCTGGCTGTTCCCTCACTAGGGTCGCTAGTACAGGGTTTAATAACTGGGAGTCTGTTCCCTCACTAGGGTCCCTAGTACAGGGGGTTAATAACTGGGAGTCAGAGCCTGGCTGTTCCCTCACTAGGGTCCCTAGTACAGGGGTTAATAACTGGGAGTCAGAGCCTGGCTGTTCCCTCACTAGGGTCCCTAGTACAGGGTTTAATACCTGGGAGTCTGTTCCCTCACTAGGGTCCCTAGTACAGGGGTTAATAACTGGGAGTCTGGTCCCTCACTAGGGTCCCTAGTACAGGGTTAATAACTGGGAGTCTGTTCCCTCACTAGGGTCCCTAGTACAGGGTTAATAACTGGGAGTCAGAGCCTGGCTGTTCCCTCACTAGGGTCCCTAGTACAGGGTTAATAACTGGGAGTCTGTTCCCTCTCTAGGGTCCCTAGTACAGGGTTAATAACTGGGAGTCTGGTCCCTCACTAGGGTCCCTAGTACAGGGTTAATAACTGGGAGTCTGTTCCCTGACTAGGGTCCCTAGTACAGGGTTTAATAACTGGGAGTCAGAGCCTGGCTGTTCCCTCACTAGGGTCCCTAGTACAGGGTTAATAACTGGGAGTCTGTTCCCTCTCTAGGGTCCCTAGTACAGGGTTAATAACTGGGAGTCTGGTCCCTCACTAGGGTCCCTAGTACAGGGTTAATAACTGGGAGTCTGTTCCCTGACTAGGGTCCCTAGTACAGGGTTTAATAACTGGGAGTCAGAGCCTGGCTGTTCCCTCTCTAGGGTCCCTAGTACAGGAGTTAATAACTGGGAGTCTGTTCCCTCTCTAGGGTCCCTAGTACAGGGGTTAATAACTGAGAGT
>NW_025750783.1:0-17700 GCF_021184085.1 Oncorhynchus gorbuscha | reverse complement strand
AGTCTTTCTAGATTCAGAAGCAGAACAGACTAGCTATCCCCCAGTCTTTCTAGATTCAAAAGCAGAACAGACTAGCTATCCCCCCAGTCTTTCTAGATTCAGAAGCAGAACAGACCAGCTATCCCCCAGTCTTTCTAGATTCAGAAGCAGAACAGACCAGCTATCCCCCAGCAGTCTTTCTAGATTCAGAAGCAGAACAGACCAGCTATCCCCCCAGTCTTTCTAGATTCAGAAGCAGAACAGACTAGCTATCCCCCCAGTCTTTCTAGATTCAGAAGCAGAACAGACCAGCTATCCCCCCAGTCTTTCTAGATTCAGAAGCAGAACAGACTAGCTATCCCCCCAGTCTTTCTAGATTCAGAAGCAGAACAGACCAGCTATCCCCCCAGTCTTTCTAGATTCAGAAGCAGAACAGACCAGCTATCCCCCCAGTCTTTCTAGATTCAGAAGCAGAACAGACCAGCTATCCCCCCAGTCTTTCTAGATTCAGAAGCAGAACAGACCAGCTATCCCCCAGTCTTTCTAGATTCAGAAGCAGAACAGACCAGCTATCCCCCCAGTCTTTCTAGATTCAGAAGCAGAACAGACCAGCTATCCCCCCAGTCTTTCTAGATTCAGAAGCAGAACAGACCAGCTATCCCCCCAGTCTTTCTAGATTCAGAAGCAGAACAGACCAGCTATCCCCCAGTCTTTCTAGATTCAGAAGCAGAACAGACCAGCTATCCCCCAGTCTTTCTAGATTCAGAAGCAGAACAGACTAGCTATCCCCCAGTCTTTCTAGATTCAGAAGCAGAACAGACTAGCTATCCCCCCAGTCTTTCTAGATTCAGAAGCAGAACAGACTAGCTATCCCCCCAGTCTTTCTAGATTCAGAAGCAGAACAGACTAGCTATCCCCCCAGTCTTTCTAGATTCAGAAGCAGAACAGACTAGCTATCCCCCAGTCTTTCTAGATTCAGAAGCAGAACAGACTAGCTATCCCCCCAGTCTTTCTAGATTCAGAAGCAGAACAGACCAGCTATCCCCCCAGTCTTTCTAGATTCAGAAGCAGAACAGACCAGCTATCCCCCCAGTCTTTCTAGATTCAGAAGCAGAACAGACCAGCTATCCCCCCAGTCTTTCTAGATTCAGAAGCAGAACAGACCAGCTATCCCCCCAGTCTTTCTAGATTCAGAAGCAGAACAGACTAGCTATTCCCCCCAGTCTTTCTAGATTCAGAAGCAGAACAGACCAGCTATCCCCGCCAGTCTTTCTAGATTCAGAAGCAGAACAGACCAGCTATCCCCCCGTCTTTCTAGATTCAGAAGCAGAACAGACCAGCTATCCCCCCCAGTCTTTCTAGATTCAGAAGCAGCACGGTGTCTGACTCTGACGTGAGTGAGGTCTGATTGGCACCGGCAGTGAGCTGAGTTACAATGGAGTAGCCTGGGCCAGACCAGCCAGCCTCCGTGAGCCTGACTCTCTGCTTTTCCTTGAAGGAAGTCACATCAGAGCAGACGTGTTAATTGCTGCTGCTGCAGTATGGCGGCCAGCGGTCGGCGAGAGCACCAGATATGTTCTGTGGGAGGTGGACGTAGGAGACAGGGAGGCAGGGCCAGGCGCTAAATGAACTTCTGGCTGGCCTCTTTCACAAACACACACCTCTATCATCGGACCAACAGACAGAGACAAATGCCAGCCAGGACCGTTGGGAGTCATTTCCCCCCAAAAAAGAAAGAACACATCAAACTTGTTGACTTGTTTTGTCAACTTCACCCCACAGTGTATAACAAAACTAACAGTGTTGGTTTCCTGTATCGGTTTGTTGTTCGGTTGGATTTGATGTATGTTCACCATAACGTAATGCGTTAGAAATCCATTACAATGACAGTACAGTAAATACTCAGCTTGATTAAAGTTTCCTTTACAGGTAATTTACTAAGAGATGTTAGAGTAACTTTAAAATGTAAATGGGGCTTAAAGAGGGTTTAACCATCAGAGTGAGTTTAAAATATAAATGGGGCTAAGGGTTACTAACCATCAGAGTGAGTTTAAAATATAAATGGGGCTGAAAGAGGGTTACTAACCATCAGAGTGAGTTTAAAATATAAATGGGGCTGAAAGAGGGTTACTAACCATCAGAGTGAGTTTAAAATATAAATGGGGCTGAAAGAGGGTTACTAACCATCAGAGTGAGTTTAAAATATAAATGGGGCTGAAAGAGGGTTACTAACTATCAGAGTGAGTTTAAAATGTAAATACTACTGTCGTTGATTAAGCTAAGATTGACTGAAGCCAAAGTGTAATTGCCTTTAATTTGACATTGCATGAAAGGGTCACTAAACTAAAATGCATCACAAACGGTGCCACATTTTCCTTAAATAATACAGTACTTTTGACGAGGACCTATACGGCTCTGGTCAAAAGCAGTGCACTGTGTAGGTATTTGGGAATAGGGTGTAATTTGTGCCACTAAACTAAAGTTTTCTCTGAACCTTTCCTGAGCATCTGCTGCTGGTGCCTTCAGCACCTGGGAGAAGGAGAGTCATTAGACACCGGTTGGCCTTTGAGAAGGGGGAAGTGAAATGAGAGAATGACATCTTGAACTTCTGACTGCCGGTTAAACTTAGGCAATATCAGTGAGAAAATCAGACCTGTATCAGTGAGAAAATCAGACCTGTATCAGTGAGAAAATCAGACCTGTATCAGTGAGAAAATCAGACCTGTATCAGTGAGAAAATGTCAATAATCAGACCTGTATAGGTAGTGGATAATTAATCAATAATCAGACCTGTATAGGTAGTGGATAATTAATCAATAATCAGACCTGTATAGGTAGTGGATAATTAATCAATAATCAGACCTGTATAGGTAGTGGATAATTAATCAATAATCAGACCTGTATAGGTAGTGGATAATTAATCAATAATCAGACCTGTATAGGTAGTGGATAATTAATCAATAATCAGACCTGTATAGGTAGTGGATAATTAATCAATAATCAGACCTGTATAGGTAGTGGATAATTAATCAATAATCAGACCTGTATAGGTAGTGGATAATTAATCAATAATCAGACCTGTATAGGTAGTGGATAATTAATCAATAATCAGACCTGTATAGGTAGTGGATAATTAATCAATAATCAGACCTGTATAGGTAGTGGATAATTAATCAATAATCAGACCTGTATAGGTAGTGGATAATTAATCAATAATCAGACCTGTATAGGTAGTGGATAATTAATCAATAATCAGACCTGTATAGGTAGTGGATAATTAATCAATAATCAGACCTGTATAGGTAGTGGATAATTAATCAATAATCAGACCTGTATAGGTAGTGGATAATTAATCAATAATCAGACCTGTATAGGTAGTGGATAATTAATCAATAATCAGACCTGTATAGGTAGTGGATAATTAATCAATAATCAGACCTGTATAGGTAGTGGATAATTAATCAATAATCAGACCTGTATAGGTAGTGGATAATTAATCAATAATCAGACCTGTATAGGTAGTGGATAATTAATCAATAATCAGACCTGTATAGGTAGTGGATAATTAATCAATAATCAGACCTGTATAGGTAGTGGATAATTAATCAATAATCAGACCTGTATAGGTAGTGGATAATTAATCAATAATCAGACCTGTATAGGTAGTGGATAATTAATCAATAATCAGACACCTGTATAGGTAGTGGATAATTAATCAATAATCAGACCTGTATAGGTAGTGGATAATTAATCAATAATCAGACCTGTATAGGTAGTGGATAATTAATCAATAATCAGACCTGTATAGGTAGTGGATAATTAATCAATAATCAGACCTGTATAGGTAGTGGATAATTAATCAATAATCAGACCTGTATAGGTAGTGGATAATTAATCAATAATCAGACCTGTATAGGTAGTGGATAATTAATCAATAATCAGACCTGTATAGGTAGTGGATAATTAATCAATAATCAGACCTGTATAGGTAGTGGATAATTAATCAATAATCAGACCTGTATAGGTAGTGGATAATTAATCACTATGCAACAGGACTGGTCATCCGTTCTTGTCACTTGCTTTAGATAGCTAACCAACTTCAGCTAACTCAGTCGTTTAAAACATTGAACCTTGAATAACTGTACACAAACTGCATTTTCGTTTGTTTGAGCATCTTTTTTTTCTATTGGCATTTACTTGTCCATGATACTGACGTTGATGTGGGATTTCGACTGTCACAGAGAAAGTTGTCTGGTCTCGTCTGGGCACCGTTCACCGTAATGGTACTAAATTCAAAAGTTTAACACTATTTCCCGAAGTCTAACAGGCAGACAGCTTGGCTTATATTATCCCCCGCTGTACCAAACTAAATGCTAGGCTGGAAGCAAGGGGAAATCATGTGCGAGTTGGGATAAATACAAGAAATGATTCGGCCAGCAACACAATCATCATAGTCTTATGGAGGCGCAGGGATACTTTTCAGAGCGAAGCGTTATCAGGCATAGGTGTGTCTGTGACCGGCTCGTCCAATCAGCATCCAGGATCCAAACAACCAGTTTTTATAATGACCGTTCCTGACTAAATCAAACCATCTCTTCGCGTTCAGCCTATCATTTGAAATGTCCCACCTGCTAGAATATGAAAGCAGACACCATAATGATGATGTTCCATGTTGAGAAATGTTTCCGTGTGTTAGGATTAAAATCGTTTTTAAAATTCAGTCAGATGAAATTATGCAAAAAAAATGATGATGACTAAAATACATGAGCTGTACATATGCTAGGTTCAACAGAACTCCAAAGTCGGTCTGATTTGGAAAAACACCATAAGATCTCACAACCTGGAGAAAAAAAACAACGCTTTATACAATCTGTGAAGATACAAAATAAATTACAATTCAATCAAAATGGACATGGCTGAAATACATTGTGAAAAACAATATTGACAGGTGCTAGATGGTTGATGTGTGGTACAGGCTTTTGGGAAGGGGGTCCTGCATCAGTTATTATTTCAACTACTATCCATTTGCAGCTGAATATTTACTGAGGAAATACTCATTTTGATCCTGGCAGAGCGGCTCTGGCATAAAAAGCAGATGTCCCAATCCGTCTCTCTCAATTCAATTCAAGGCGCTTTATTGGCACAGGACAAATATGTTAACATTGCCAAAGCAAGTGAAGTAGATAATAAACAAAAGTGAAATAAACAATCAAAATTAACAGTAAACATTACACTCACAAAAGTTCCAAAAGAATAAAGACATTTCAAACGTCATATTATGTCTATATACAGTGTTGTAATGATGTGCAAATAGTTAATGTAGAAAAGGGTAAATAAATAAACATAAATATGGGTTGTATTACAATGGTGTTTGTTCTTCACTGGTTGCCCTTTTCTTGTGGCAACAGGTCAGAAATCTTGCTGCAGTGATGTCACACTGTGGTATTTCACCCAGTAGATATGGGAGTTTATCAAAATTGGGTTTGTTTTTCAAATTCTTTGTGGATCTGTGTAATCTGAGGGAACTATGTGTCTCTAAAATGGTTATACATTTGGCAGGAGGTTAGGAAGTGCAGCTCAGTTTCCACCTCATTTTGTGGGCAGTGAGCACATAGCCTGTCTTCTCTTGAGAGCCAGGTCTGTCTATGGCGGCCTGTTTCAATAGCAAGGCTCACTGAGTCTGTACATAGTCAAAGCTTTCCTTAAATTTGGGTCAGTCACGGTGGTCAAGTATTCTGCCACTGCGAACTCTCTGTTTAGGGCCAAATAGCATTCTAGTTTGCACTGTTTATTTCCATGTGTCAAGTAATTATCTTTTTGTTTTCTCACGATTTTGTTGGGTCTAATTTGGTTGGGTCTCTCTCTCCCCCTAGCTCTCTCTCTCTCTCCCCTCTCTTCCTCTCCCCCTCTTTCTCTTTCTCCACCCTCTCACTCTCCCCTCACTCCCCCTTTCTCCCCCTCTCAGTCCCCCCTCTCTCTCTCTCTCTCTCTCTCTCCACCTTCTCTCTCTCCCCTCTCTTCCTCTCCCCCCCTCTTTCTCCACCCTCTCACTCTCCCCTCACTCCCCTTTCTCCCCCTCTCAGTCCCTCCCTCCCTCTCTCTCTCTCTCTCCACCTTCTCTCTCTCCCCTCTCTTCCTCTCTCTCTCTTTCTCCACCCTCCACTCTCCCCTCTCCCCTCTCCCCCCCTCATTCTCTCTCTCTCTCTCCTCTCTCCACCTCTCTCCTCCCATTTTTCTCCCCCTCCTCCCTCCCCCTACCTCTCCCCCTCTCACTCTCCCCCTCCTTATCCTCTCTCTCTCTCTCTGGCCTTTAGTTTCTCTCTCCCCCTTTCTCTCTCCCCCTCTCCTCCCCTCCTCTCTTTCTCTGGCTTTAGTTTCTCTCCTCTCTCCCTCTCTCTCTCTCTCTCTTTCTGGCCTTTAGTTTCTCTCTCCCCCTTTCTCTCTCCCCTCTCTCCCTCCTCTCTCTCTCTCTCTGGCCTTTAGTTTCTCTCTCCCCTTTCTCCACCTCTCCCCTCTCCCTCCCCTCTCTCTCTGGCCTTTAGTTTCTCTCTCCCCCTCTCTCTCCCCTCTCTCTCCCCCTTTCTCTCTCCCCCTTCTCTCCCCCTCTCTCTCTCTCTCTCTCTCTCTCTGGCCTTTAGTTTCTCTCTCCCCTTTCTCTCTCCCCCTCTCTCCCTCCCCTCTCTCTCTCTCTCTGGCCTTTAGTTTCTCTCTTTAAATTCCATCAGTAGCCTAACTGCCATACAAACCATAAGAAAACAGCAATAAAGAAACAGACCTAAAAAAAACCTCTCTCTACCTATTTACAATTTCCTTTTGGTCTGGCAGTTCACCAGTCTTCTCCTACCCTCTGTCTCAGGTCTGGCAGTTCACCAGTCTTCTCCTACCCTCTGTCTCAGGTCTGGCAGTTCACCAGTCTTCTCCTACCCTCTGTCTCAGGTCTGGCAGTTCACCAGTCTTCTCCTACCCTCTGTCTCAGGTCTGGCAGTTCACCAGTCTTCTCCTACCCTCTGTCTCAGGTCTGGCAGTTCACCAGTCTTCTCCTACCCTCTGTCTCAGGTCTGGCAGTTCACCAGTCTTCTCCTACCCTCTGTCTCAGGTCTGGCAGTTCACCAGTCTTCTCCTACCCTCTGTCTCAGGTCTGGCAGTTCACCAGTCTTCTCCTACCCTCTGTCTCAGGTCTGGCAGTTCACCAGTCTTCTCCTACCCTCTGTCTCAGGTCTGGCAGTTCACCAGTCTTCTCCTACCCTCTGTCTCAGGTCTGGCAGTTCACCAGTCTTCTCCTACCCTCTGTCTCAGGTCTGGCAGTTCACCAGTCTTCTCCTACCCTCTGTCTCAGGTCTGGCAGTTCACCAGTCTTCTCCTACCCTCTGTCTCAGGTCTGGCAGTTCACCAGTCTTCTCCTACCCTCTGTCTCAGGTCTGGCAGTTCACCAGTCTTCTCCTACCCTCTGTCTCAGGTCTGGCAGTTCACCAGTCTTCTCCTACCCTCTGTCTCAGGTCTGGCAGTTCACCAGTCTTCTCCTACCCTCTGTCTCAGGTCTGGCAGTTCACCAGTCTTCTCCTACCCTCTGTCTCAGGTCTGGCAGTTCACCAGTCTTCTCCTACCCTCTGTCTCAGGTCTGGCAGTTCACCAGTCTTCTCCTACCCTCTGTCTCAGGTCTGGCAGTTCACCAGTCTTCTCCTACCCTCTGTCTCAGGTCTGGCAGTTCACCAGTCTTCTCCTACCCTCTGTCTCAGGTCTGGCAGTTCACCAGTCTTCTCCTACCCTCTGTCTCAGGTCTGGCAGTTCACCAGTCTTCTCCTACCCTCTGTCTCAGGTCTGGCAGTTCACCAGTCTTCTCCTACCCTCTGTCTCAGGTCTGGCAGTTCACCAGTCTTGTCCTACCCTCTGTCTCAGGTCTGGCAGTTCACCAGTCTTCTCCTACCCTCTGTCTCAGGTCTGGCAGTTCACCAGTCTTCTCCTACCCTCTGTCTCAGGTCTGGCATTTCACCAGTCTTCTCCTACCCTCTGTCTCAGGTCTGGCATTTCACCAGTCTTCTCCTACCCTCTGTCTCAGGTCTGGCAGTTCACCAGTCTTCTCCTACCCTCTGTCTCAGGTCTGACAGGGGAGCTCGGAGATAAAGGAGAGCAGGGCCGGACGGGGAAGATGGGTCCTGCTGGAGACAAAGGTAATCATTTAGTAATCAGACTGAGAAATATTCTGCTTACGGAGAAGAAAACTGTTCTGGCTGCATCTCAGGCCAATGATACAGAGGCCGTGTCTCTACTGACACCCTATTCAGCCATAGGACTGGTTAAAAGTAGTGCACTACTACCCATAGGGCTGGTTGAAAGTAGTGCACTACTACCCATAGGACTGGTCGAAAGTAGTGCACTACTACCCATAGGACTGGTCGAAAGTAGTGCACTACTACCCATAGGACTGGTCGAAAGTAGTGCACTACTACCCATAGGACTGGTCGAAAGTAGTGCACTATACAGGGAATAGGGTGCCATTAGGGCTTAGCCACAGAGACACACTGCCAGACCCAAACTACCTGGGAGAGACCTTCATCAAGTTTGTTTTACATAAACAGGTACTTGTTTAGTTTTTATCCAATGTATTCAGCCTCTCTTCCCATTCAACCCTTCAACTCGGGTCGTAGATGCATCTATTAGACAGACCTGGGTTCAAATACTATTTGAAATCTTTCCATTCTTTGATCATTTGCTCTAGCCTGGCCTGTAGTATCAGACAGACAGGGGTTACAGTGCTCTAGCCTGGCCTGTAGTATCAGACAGACAGGGGCTACAGTGCTCTAGCCTGGCCTGTAGTATCAGACAGACAGGGGTTACAGTGCTCTAGCCTGGCCTGTAGTATCAGACAGACAGGGGTATTACAGTGCTCTAGCCTGGCCTGTAGTATCAGACAGACAGGGGTTACAGTGCTCTAGCCTGGCCTGTAGTATCAGACAGACAGGGGTTACAGTGCTCTAGCCTGGCCTGTAGTATCAGACAGACAGCCTGCCTGTAGGGGGGTTACAGTGCTCTAGCCTGGCCTGTAGTATCAGACAGACAGGGGTTACAGTGCTCTAGCCTGGCCTGTAGTATCAGACAGACAGGGGTTACAGTGCTCTAGCCTGGCCTGTAGTATCAGACAGACAGGGGTTACAGTGCTCTAGCCTGGCCTGTAGTATCAGACAGACAGGGGTTACAGTGCTCTAGCCTGGCCTGTAGTATCAGACAGACAGGGGATACAGTGCTCTAGCCTGGCCTGTAGTATCAGACAGACAGGGGTTACAGTGCTCTAGCCTGGCCTGTAGTATCAGACAGACAGGGGTTACAGTGCTCTAGCCTGGCCTGTAGTATCAGACAGACAGGGATTACAGTGCTCTAGCCTGGCCTGTAGTATCAGACAGACAGGGGTTACAGTGCTCTAGCCTGCCTGTAGTATCAGACAGTGTTGGGATTATTCAGACATACAGGTCTATTTAGCCAGGCAAGCTCAATCAAGCACAGATAAAGGATTTGCCTAGCTGCCTTTGTGCCCTTGAGCAAGGCACTTAACCCCTCACAACAGCTCCCCAGGTGCCCAGTGTGGCACCCCCACCCCTCCTATCAAAAAATATATGTGTGTGTGTGTGTGTGTGTGTGTGTGTGTGTGTGTGTGTGTGTGTGTGTGTGTGTGTGTGTGTGTGTGTGTGTGTGTGTGTGTGTGTGTGTGTGTGTGTGTGTGTGTGTGTGTGTGTGTGTGTGTGTGTGTGTGTGTGTGTGTGTGTGTGTGTGTTTGTGTGTCTTTCTGAGGGGTTAAATCAGAAGTCAAAGTTCGGTTGGACCTCGTGTGCAATTGACCAATAAAATAATGTTACTGTTAATAGTATTTAGTATTTGTCACGGCCTTTGAATGAAGAGGACCCAGGTGCAGCGTGGTGAGCGTACATATTATTTTTATTAGAAAAGACGCTGAACTCAGGTCTGCTAGTAGAGAATTATTTTCCACAGTCATAAATGTGATCAGCTTGGAAGGGACTCATATTTAGGTGTCAGGAACATGTTTACTGAGAGCTCAACCATTATGTCCTGTGTGAAACCCTGTGTACATCCCAAATGCCATCTATTCCCTATATAGTGCACTACTTTCTATCAGAGCCTGGTTAACAGTAGTGCACTACTTTCTATCAGAGCCTGGTTAACAGTAGTGCACTACTTTATATCAGAGCCTGGTTAACAGTAGTGCACTACTTTCTACCAGAGCCTGGTTAACAGTAGTGCACTACTTTCTATCAGAGCCTGGTTAACAGTAGTGCACTACTTTCTACCAGAGCCTGGTTAACAGTAGTGCACTACTTTCTACCAGAGCCTGGTTAACAGTAGTGCACTACTTTCTATCAGAGCCTGGTTAACAGTAGTGCACTACTTTCTATCAGAGCCTGGTTAACAGTAGTGCACTACTTTCTACCAGAGCCTGGTTAACAGTAGTGCACTACTTTCTACCAGAGCCTGGTTAACAGTAGTTCACTACTTTCTACCAGAGCCTGGTTAACAGTAGTTCACTACTTTCTACCGGAGCCTGGTTAACAGTAGTGCACTACTTTCTAATGGAGCCTGGTTAACAGTAGTGCACTACTTTCTATCAGAGCCTGGTTAACAGTAGTGCACTACTTTCTATCAGAGCCTGGTTAACAGTAGTGCACTACTTTCTATCAGAGCCTGGTTAACAGTAGTGCACTACTTTCTATCAGAGCCTGGTTAACAGTAGTGCACTACTTTCTATCAGAGCCTGGTTAACAGTAGTGCACTACTTTCTATCAGAGCCTGGTTAACAGTAGTGCACTACTTTCTATCAGAGCCTGGTTAACAGTAGTGCACTACTTTCTATCAGAGCCTGGTTAACAGTAGTGCACTACTTTCTACCAGAGCCTGGTTAACAGTAGTGCACTACTTTCTATCAGAGCCTGGTTAACAGTAGTGCACTACTTTCTATCAGAGCCTGGTTAACAGTAGTGCACTACTTTCTATCAGAACCTGGTTAACAGTAGTGCACTACTTTCTATCAGAGCCTGGTTAACAGTAGTGCACTACTTTCTATCAGAGCCTGGTTAACAGTAGTGCACTACTTTCTACCAGAGCCTGGTTAACAGTAGCACTACTTTCTATCAGAGCCTGGTTAACAGTAGTGCACTACTTTCTATCAGAGCCTGGTTAACAGTAGTGCACTACTTTCTACCAGAGCCTGGTTAACAGTAGTGCACTACTTTCTATCAGAGCCTGGTTAACAGTAGTGCACTACTTTCTATCAGAGCCTGGTTAACAGTAGTGCACTACTTTCTATCAGAGCCTGGTTAACAGTAGTGCACTACTTTCTATCAGAGCCTGGTTAACAGTAGTGCACTACTTTCTATCAGAGCCTGGTTAACAGTAGTGCACTACTTTCTATCAGAGCCTGGTTAACAGTAGTGCACTACTTTCTATCAGAGCCTGGTTAACAGTACTTTCATCTACTGGTTAACAGTAGTCACTAGAGCCTGGTTAACAGTAGTGCACTACTTTCTATCAGAGCCTGGTTAACAGTAGTGCACTACTTTCTATCAGAGCCTGGTTAACAGTAGTGCACTACTTTCTATCAGAGCCTGGTTAACAGTAGTGCACTACTTTCTACCAGAGCCTGGTTAACAGTAGTGCACTACTTTCTATCAGAGCCTGGTTAACAGTAGTGCACTACTTTCTATCAGAGCCTGGTTAACAGTAGTGCACTACTTTCTATCAGAGCCTGGTTAACAGTAGTGCACTACTTTCTATCAGAGCCTGGTTAACAGTAGTGCACTACTTTCTATCAGAGCCTGGTTAACAGTAGTGCACTACTTTCTACCAGAGCCTGGTTAACAGTAGTGCACTACTTTCTATCAGAGCCTGGTTAACAGTAGTGCACTACTTTCTATCAGAGCCTGGTTAACAGTAGTGCACTACTTTCTACCAGAGCCTGGTTAACAGTAGTGCACTACTTTCTATCAGAGCCTGGTTAACAGTAGTGCACTACTTTCTATCAGAGCCTGGTTAACAGTAGTGCACTACTTTCTATCAGAGCCTGGTTAACAGTAGTGCACTACTTTCTATCAGAGCCTGGTTAACAGTAGTGCACTACTTTCTATCAGAGCCTGGTTAACAGTAGTGCACTACTTTCTATCAGAACCTGGTTAACAGTAGTGCACTACTTTCTATCAGAGCCTGGTTAACAGTAGTGCACTACTTTCTATCAGAGCCTGGTTAACAGTAGTGCACTACTTTCTATCAGAGCCTGGTTAACAGTAGTGCACTATACAGGGAATAAGGTGTCATTTGTGATTCAGCCCCTCTCTGAAGTAACATGTATGTAAACCTCAAGGCCTCATCAAGAGGCTGGTCAATCCTGTCTGTAATGTTTTGACAGAGCTACAGAAAGAGTCTGGCCAATCCTGTCTGTAATGCTTTGACAGAGCTACAGAGAGAGTCTGGTCAATCCTGTCTGTAATGCTTTGACAGCCCTACAGAGAGAGTCTGGTCAATCCTGTCTGTAATGTTTTGACAGAGCTACAGAAAGAGTCTGGTCAATCCTGTCTGTAATATATAAAAACACTATGCTGGTACTATTGTCCCAGGTAACTGTGGGGAAATAAAGGGTATTTCATGAAGCTGTATCAAGTCAAGAGAAAAGCCTTCAAATCAATCTCAGTGAAAATCTCAGATCCTTCAGCTATTTTGTGACACGATAATGTGACACCTACACATTATTGCCCTCTGGTTCCAACGGTCATAAAAACAACCTGTGTTGTGTTGGTAATCTACTTCCCCTAATTTATAAACTGTCAGTTAGGAGGTAAAACACCTGGTGTAGAGAGAGGTTGATTCTCCTTCCTGTCAGTTAGGAGGTAAAACACCTAGTGTAGGGAGAGGTTGATTCTCCTTCCTGTCAGTTAGGAGATAAACACCTAGTGTAGAGAGAGGTTGATTTTCCTTCCTGTCAGTTAGGAGGTAAAACACCTAGTGTAGGGAGAGGTTGATTCTCCTTCCTGTCATTTAGGAGATAAAACACCTAGTGTAGAGAGAGGTTGATTCACCTTCCTGTCAGTTAGGAGGTAAAACACCTGGTGTAGAGAGAGGTTGATTCTCCTTCCTGTCAGTTAGGAGATAAAACACCTAGTGTAGAGAGAGGTTGATTCACCTTCCTGTCAGTTAGGAGATAAAACACCTAGTGTAGAGAGAGGTTGATTCTCCTTCCTGTCAGTTAGGAGGTAAAACACCTAGTGTAGGGAGAGGTTGATTCTCCTTCCTGTCAGTTAGGAGATAAAACACCTAGTGTAGAGAGAGGATGATTCACCTTCCTGTCAGTTAGGAGGTAAAACACCTAGTGTAGAGAGAGGTTGATTCTCCTTCCTGTCAGTTAGGAGGTAAAACACCTAGTGTAGGGAGAGATTGATTCTCCTTCCTGTCAGTTAGGAGATAAAACACCTAGTGTAGAGAGAGGTTGATTCACCTTCCTGTCAGTTAGGAGGTAAAACACCTAGTGTAGAGAGAGGTTGATTCTCCTTCCTGTCAGTTAGGAGATAAAACACCTAGTGTAGGGAGAGGTTGATTCTCCTTCCTGTCAGTTAGGAGATAAAACACCTAGTGTAGAGAGAGGTTGATTCTCCTTCCTGTCAGTTAGGAGATAAAACACCTAGTGTAGAGAGAGGTTGATTCACCTTCCTGTCAGTTAGGAGATAAAACACCTAGTGTAGAGAGAGGTTGATTCTCCTTCCTGTCAGTTAGGAGATAAAACACCTAGTGTAGAGAGAGGTTGATTCACCTTCCTGTCAGTTAGGAGGTAAAACACCTAGTGTAGAGAGAGGTTGATTCTCCTTCCTGTCAGTTAGGAGATAAAACACCTAGTGTAGGGAGAGGTTGATTCTCCTTCCTGTCAGTTAGGAGATAAAACACCTAGTGTAGAGAGAGGTTGATTCTCCTTCCTGTCAGTTAGGAGATAAAACACCTAGTGTAGAGAGAGGTTGATTCACCTTCCTGTCAGTTAGGAGATAAAACACCTAGTGTAGAGAGAGGTTGATTCTCCTTCCTGTCAGTTAGGAGATAAAACACCTAGTGTAGAGAGAGGTTGATTCACCTTCCTGTCAGTTAGGAGGTAAAACACCTAGTGTAGGGAGAGGTTGATTCTCCTTCCTGTCAGTTAGGAGATAAAACACCTAGTGTAGGGAGAGGTTGATTCTCCTTCCTGTCAGTTAGGAGATAAAACACCTAGTGTAGAGAGAGGTTGATTCACCTTCCTGTCAGTTAGGAGGTAAAACACCTAGTGTAGAGAGAGGTTGATTCACCTTCCTGTCAGTTAGGAGGTAAAACACCTAGTGTAGAGAGAGGTTGATTCACCTTCCTGTCAGTTAGGAGGTAAAACACCTAGTGTAGAGAGAGGTTGATTCTCCTTCCTGTCAGTTAGGAGATAAAACACCTAGTGTAGAGAGAGGTTGATTCACCTTCCTGTCAGTTAGGAGGTAAAACACCTAGTGTAGGGAGAGGTTGATTCCCTCTCCTGCCACATCTCTGCTCTATGAAGTGAAGCACTGTGGAGTGCTGCTGTCTAGTGGTGATATCTTACCAGTGCAAATAGTTTTCCTCCTGAAGCAGACGTCTACTCCACAAAAATGTATATGTCTGGTGTCTATCCTCCCTGGACTATGCTGCTGTCTCGTATGTGTACTGTAACTGTACATGTTAACTCCAGGAGACGCAGGAGATGCAGGAGTTGATGGACCCTCTGGACTGAAAGGGAAAACAGGTGAGTTAGTTCATTATTTAGCCTCGTTCTTTGTTCATGTATGTTTCCATACCACTGGATATGTGGGAACTCTGTCATGACTGTTGGAAGAAGCATTCCAGGTGAAGCTGGTTGAGAGAATGCCAAGAGTGTGCAAAGCTGTCATCAGGCAAAGGGTTTCTACCTTGAAGAATCTAAAATCTATCTTGATTTGTTAAACCCTTTTTGGGGTTACTACATGATTCCATATGTGTTATTTTACAGTTTTGATGTCTTATTCTACAATGTAGAAAATAGTAAAAACAAAGAAAACCCCTTGAATGAGCAGGTTTGTCCAGACAGTTGACTGGTAATGTATGTTTCCAAACCACTGGAGACAGTACCTCCATACCACTGGAGACAGTACCTCCAAACCACTGGAGACAGTACCTCCAAGTCACTGGAGATAGTACCTCCAAACCACTGGAGACAGTACCTCCAAACCACTGGAGATAGTACCTCCAAACCACTGGAGACAGTACCTCCAAACCACTGGAGATAGTACCTCCAAACCACTGGAGATAGTACCTCCAAACCACTGGAGACAGTACCTCCAAGTCACTGGAGACAGTACCTCCAAACCACTGGAGACAGTACCTCCAAACCACTGGAGATAGTACCTCCAAACCACTGGAGACAGTACCTCCAAGTCACTGGAGATAGTACCTCCAAACCACTGGAGATAGTACCTCCAAACCACTGGAGATAGTACCTCCAAACCACTGGAGACAGTACCTCCAAGTCACTGGAGATAGTACCTCCAAACCACTGGAGACAGTACCTCTAAACCACTGGAGACAGTACCTCTAAACCACTGGAGACAGTACCTCTAAACCACTGTAGACAGTACCTCCAAACCACTGGAGACAGTACCTCCAAACCACTGGAGATAGTACCTCTAAACCACTGGAGACAGTACCTCCAAACCACTGGAGACAGTACCTCCAAACCACTGGAGATAGTACCTCTAAACCACTGGAGACAGTACCTCCAAACCACTGGAGACAGTACCTCCAAACCACTGGAGACAGTACCTCCAAACCACTGGAGATAGTACCTCTAAACCACTGGAGACAGTACCTCCAAACCACTGGAGACAGTACCTCCAAACCACTGGAGACAGTACCTCCAAGTCACTGGAGACAGTACCTCTAAACCACTGGAGACAGTACCTCTAAACCACTGGAGACAGTACCTCCAAACCACTGGAGACAGTACCTCCAAACCACTGGAGACAGTACCTCCAAACCACTGGAGACAGTACCTCCAAACCACAAACCACTGGAGACAGTACCTCCAAACCACTGGAGACAGTACCTCCAAACCACTGGAGACAGTACCTCCAAGTCACTGGAACAGTACCTCCATACCACTGGAGACAGTACCTCCAAACCACTGGAGACAGTACCTCCAAGTCACAGTACCTCCAAACCACTGGAGACAGTACCTCCAAACCACTGGAGACAGTACCTCCAAACCACTGGAGACAGTACCTCCAAACCACTGGAGATAGTACCTCCAAACCACTGGAGTAGTACCTCCAAACCACTGGAGACAGTACCTCCAAGTCACTGGAGACAGTACCTCCAAACCACTGGAGACAGTACCTCCAAACCACTGGAGATAGTACCTCCAAACCACTGGAGACAGTACCTCCAAGTCACTGGAGATAGTACCTCCAAACCACTGGAGATAGTACCTCCAAACCACTGGAGCAGTGTCCAAACCACTGGAGACAGTACCTCCAAGTCACTGGAGATAGTACCTCCAAACCACTGGAGACAGTACCTCTAAACCACTGGAGACTACCCAAACCACTGGAGACAGTACCTCTAAACCACTGTAGACAGTCCAAACCACTGGAGACAGTACCTCCAAACCACTAAACCACTGGAGACAGTACCTCCAAACCACTGGAGACAGTACCTCCAAACCACTGGAGACAGTACCTCCAAACCACTGGAGACAGTACCTCTAAACCACTGGAGACAGTACCTCCAAACCACTGGAGACAGTACCTCCAAACCACTGGAGACAGTACCTCCAAGTCACTGGAGACAGTACCTCTAAACCACTGGAGACAGTACCTCTAAACCACTGGAGACAGTACCTCCAAACCACTGGAGACAGTACCTCCAAACCACTGGAGACAGTACCTCCAAACCACTGGAGACAGTACCTCCAAACCACTGGAGACAGTACCTCCAAGTCACTGGAGACAGTACCTCCAAACCACTGGAGACAGTACCTCCAAACCACTGGAGACAGTACCTCCAAGTCACTGGAGACAGTACCTCTAAACCACTGGAGACAGTACCTCCAAGTCACTGGAGACAGTACCTCCAAGTCACTATCATACAATGTTGTGTCTTTACATTCTGGACTGGCCTAGTTACAAAAAGATATTTCCTGAAAGAGAATGATGTTTATTGTAAGACACATGCCGTACCTGACTACAAGCATGTCTGACAGGGGCAACATGTGACTGTGGGAGGTACAGGAAGGTCGTTGGACAGATGGACATCAATGTCAGAAAGCTGAAGAATGCAGTCAAGTTTGTGAAAAATGGTAAGTCATTGTATTCGGCTTAAATCATCATTTCAGGTCAGATCATTAGAAAACTATTTAGTGACACGCCCCTTATGGAGGCCTGGTGGCTTCAACACAGCACCCCCTATTGGTCATTTAGTGACGCCCCCTATGGAGGCCTGGTGGCTTCAACACAGCGCCCCCGATTGGTCATTTAGTGACGCCCCCTATGGAGGCCTGGTGGCTTCAACACAGCGCCCCCTATTGGTCATTTAGTGACACGCCCCCTATGGAGGCCTGGTGGCTTCAACACAGCGCCCCCTATTGGTCATTTAGTGACACCCCCTATGGAGGCCTGGTGGCTTCAACACAGCGCCCCCTATTGGTCATTTAGT
>NW_025750782.1:10000-17703 GCF_021184085.1 Oncorhynchus gorbuscha | reverse complement strand
CTGCCTCTGATTGAGAACCATACTAGGCCGAAACATAGAAATACCCAAAACCTAGAAAAACAAAACATAGGACTGCCCACCCAACTCACTGCCCTGACCATAATAACTAAATACAAAACACAGGAAATAAAGGTCAGAACGTGACAAGAGGACAGAGGACGTGAAAAGAGGACAACAGGCCCGCTCCTGTAGGTTCATGCTCTACAACATCCGCAGAGTACGACCCTGCTCACACAGGAAGCGCGCAGGTCCTAATCCAGGCACTTGTCATCTCCCGCCTGGATTACACTGCAACTCGCTGTTGGCTGGGCTCCTGCCTGTGCCATTAAACCCCTACAACTCATCCAGAACGCCGCAGCCCGGGCTGCCTAGTGTTCAACCTTCCCAAGTTCCTCTCACGTCACCCTCAGCCCGCTCTCTCCACTGGCTTTCCAGTTGAAGTCAGATCCGCCAAGACCATGGTGCCACGGAGCTGTGAGGGAACGGCACCCAGTACCTCCAGGCTCTGATCAGGCCCTACACCCAAATAAGGGCACTGCTCATCCACTCTCTGGCCTGCCGCCTCCCCTACCACTGAGGAAGTACAGTTCCCGCTCAGCTCAGTCAAAACCTGTTCGCTGCTCTGGCTCCCCCAATGGTGGAACAAACTCCCCACGACGCCTCAGGACAGCGGAGTCAATCACCACCCTCTCTGGAGACACCTGAAACCCCACCTTTAAGGAATACCAGGGATAGGATAAAGTAATCCTTCCCCCCTCCCTCCCCCCTTAAAATATTTAGATGCACTATTGTAAAGTGGTTGTTCCACTGGATGTCATAAGGTGAATGCACCAATTTGTAAGTCGCTCTGGATAAGAGCGTCTGCTAAATGACTTAAATGTAAATGTAAATGAGTAAGGATCGGACCAAGATGCGGCGTGGTAAGTGTTCATGATGACTTTTAATAAGAAAAGCACTGAACACTATCAAATACAAAACAATAAACAAATACCTGAATTAACCAAACCAGTACCGTGTGGCGACAAACACTCACACGGAAACAAACACCCACAAACCAACAGTGAAACCCAGGCAACCTAAATATGGTTCCCAATTAGGGACAACCAGGCAACCTAAGTATGGTTCTCAATCAGGGACAACCAGGCTGCCTAAATATGTTTCTCAATCAGGGACAACCAGGCTGTCTAAATATGGTTCTCAATCAGGGACAACCAGGCTGCCTAAGTATAGTTCTCAATCAGGAACAACCAGGCTACCTAAATATGGTTCTCAATCAGGGACAACCAGGCTGCCTAAGTATGGTTCTCAATCAGGGACAACCAGGCTGCCTAAGTATGGTTCTCAATCAGGAACAACCAGGCTACCTAAATATGGTTCTCAATCAGGAACAACCAGGCTGCCTAAGTATGATTCTCAATCAGGGACAACGATTGACAGCTGCCTCTGATTGAGAACCATACCAGGCCAAACACAGAAATAGAAAAAACATAGAAACACAAACATAGACTGCCCACCCCAACTCACGCCCTGACCATACTAAATAAAGACAAAACAAGGGAAATAAAGGTCAGAACGTGACAACCAGTGTATATTACCAGTGTATATTACCAGTATATATTACCAGTGTATATTACCAGTATATATTACCAGTATATATTACCAGTATATATTACCAGTGTATATTACCAGTGTATATTACCAGTATATATTACCAGTATATATTACCAGTGTATATATTACCAGTATATATTACCAGTATATATTACCAGTATATATTACCAGTATATATTACCAGTGTATATTACCAGTGTATATTACCAGTGTATATTACCAGTGTATATTACCAGTGTATATATTACCAGTATATATTACCAGTGTATATTACCAGTGTATATTAGATGTGTATATTACCAGTGTATATTACCAGTGTATATTACCAGTGTATATTAGATGTGTATATTACCAGTGTATATTACCAGTGTATATTACCAGTGTATATTAGATGTGTATATTACCAGTATATATAAACAGTGTATATTACCAGTATATATATTACCAGTGTATATTACCAGTATATATATTCCCAGTGTATATATTCCCAGTGTATATATTCCCAGTGTATATTCCCAGTGTATATTCCCAGTGTATATTACCAGTGTATATTAGATGTGTATATTACCAGTATATATAAACAGTGTATATTACCAGTATATATAAACAGTATATATAAACAGTATATATTACCAGTATATATTACCAGTGTATATTACCAGTGTATATTACCAGTGTATATTACCAGTGTATATTAGATGTGTATATTAGATGTGTATATTACCAGTATATATTACCAGTATATATTCCCAGTGTGTATATTACCAGTGTATATTACCGGTATATATTACCAGTGTATATTACCAGTGTATATTACCAGTGTATATTACCGGTATATATTACCAGTGTATATTACCGGTATATATTACCAGTGTATATTACCAGTGTATATATTACCAGTGTATATATAAACAGTGTATATTACCGGTATATATTACCAGTGTATATTACCAGTGTATATTACCAGTATATATTACCAGTGTATATTACCAGTGTATATTACCAGTGTATATTACCGGTATATATTACCAGTGTATATTACCAGTGTATATTACCAGTATATATTACCGGTATATATTACCAGTGTATATTAGATGTGTATATTACCAGTATATATTAGATGTGTATATTACCAGTATATATTACCAGTGTATATTAGATGTGTATATTAGATGTGTATATTAGATGTGTATATTAGATGTGTATATTACCAGTGTATATTACCAGTGTATATTACCGGTATATATTACCAGTGTATATTACCAGTGTATATTACCGGTATATATTACCAGTGTATATTACCAGTGTATATTACCAGTGTATATTACCAGTGTATATTACCAGTATATATTACCAGTGTATATTACCGGTATATATTACCAGTGTATATTAGATGTGTATATTACCAGTATATATTACCAGTGTATATATTACCAGTGTATATATTACCAGTGTATATATTACCAGTGTATATTAGATGTGTATATTACCAGTGTATATTACCAGTGTATATATTACCAGTGTATATATTACCAGTGTATATATTACCAGTGTATATTAGATGTGTATATTACCAGTGTATATATTACCAGTGTATATTAGATGTGTATATTACCAGTGTATATTAGATGTGTATATTACCAGTGTATATTACCAGTGTATATATTACCAGTGTATATATTACCAGTGTATATATTACCAGTGTATATATTACCAGTGTATATTAGATGTGTATATTACCAGTGTATATATTACCAGTGTATATATTACCAGTGTATATATTACCAGTGTATATATTACCAGTGTATATATTACCAGTGTATATTAGATGTGTATATTACCAGTGTATATTAGATGTGTATATTACCAGTGTATATATTACCAGTGTATATATTCCCAGTGTATATATTCCCAGTGTATATTACCAGTGTATATTACCGGTATATATTACCAGTGTATATTACCGGTATATATTACCAGTATATATTACCAGTGTATATTACCGGTATATATTACCAGTGTATATTAGATGTGTATATTACCAGTATATATTAACAGTGTATATATTACCAGTGTATATATTACCAGTGTATATTAGATGTGTATATTACCAGTATATATAAACAGTGTATATTACCAGTATATATTACCAGTGTATATTACCAGTGTATATTAGATGTGTATATTAGATGTGTATATTAGATGTGTATATTACCAGTATATATTACCAGTGTATATTACCAGTGTATATATTACCAATGTATATTACCAGTGTATATTACCGGTATATATTACCAGTGTATATTACCAGTGTATATATTACCAATGTATATTACCAGTGTATATTACCAGTGTATATTACCAGTGTATATTACCAGTATATATTACCAGTGTATATATTACCAATGTATATTACCAGTATATATTACCAGTGTATATTACCAGTGTATATTACCAGTGTATATTACCAGTGTATATATTACCAGTGTATATTACCAGTGTATATTAGATGTGTATATTACCAGTATATATTACCAGTGTATATATTACCAGTGTATATTAGATGTGTATATTACCAGTATATATAAACAGTGTATATTACCAGTGTATATTACCAGTGTATATATTACCAATGTATATTACCAGTGTATATTACCGGTATATATTACCAGTGTATATTACCAGTGTATATTACCAGTATATATTACCAGTGTATATTAGATGTGTATATTACCAGTATATATTACCAGTGTATATTACCAGTATATATTACCAGTGTATATTACCAGTGTATATTACCAGTGTATATTACCAGTGTATATTACCAGTGTATATTACCAGTATATATTACCAGTGTATATTACCAGTGTATATTACCAGTGTATATTACCAGTGTATATTACCAGTATATATTACCAGTGTATATTACCAGTGTATATTACCAGTGTATATTACCAGTGTATATTACCAGTGTATATTACCAATATATATTACCAGTGTATATTAGATGTGTATATTAGATGTGTATATTACCAGTATATATATTACCAGTGTATATTACCAGTGTATATTACCAGTGTATATTACCAGTGTATATTACCAGTGTATATTAGATGTGTATATTACCAGTGTATATTACCAGTGTATATTACCAGTGTATATATTACCAGTATATATATTACCAGTATATATTACCAGTGTATATTACCAGTGTATATTACCAGTGTATATTACCAGTGTATATTACCAGTGTATATTACCAGTGTATATATTACCAGTGTATATTACCAGTGTATATTACCAGTGTATATATTACCAGTGTATATATTACCAGTGTATATTAGATGTGTATATTACCAGTATATATTACCAGTGTATATTACCAGTGTATATTACCAGTGTATATTACCAGTGTATATATTACCAGTGTATATTAGATGTGTATATTACCAGTGTATATTAGATGTGTATATTACCAGTGTATATTACCAGTGTATATTACCAGTGTATATATTACCAGTATATATTACCAGTGTATATTACCAGTGTATATTACCAGTGTATATTAGATGTGTATATTACCAGTGTATATTACCAGTGTATATTACCAGTGTATATTACCAGTGTATATTACCAGTGTATATTACCAGTGTATATTACCAGTGTATATTAGATGTGTATATTAGATGTGTATATTACCAGTATATATTACCAGTGTATATATTACCAGTGTATATATTACCAGTGTATATATTACCAGTATATATTACCAGTGTATATTACCAGTGTAAATGAGGTTGTTTATTAGTTTGTCTGGTAATTTATAGGAAGACTTCGTTAGATTATAAAACTATCAGGACATTTAATTCCTCTCCCCAGTTAGATGATACTGTGTCGTATCCCAGAGGAACATTTATATTGAATGTTTTATATTGTTTAAACCGTTCTAAAACGTTACTGTTACCAAACCATGTCCGTGTTCCAATAAGGCGCACTATTCTCTATACATAGGGCACTACTTTTGACCAGAGTTCTATGGGCCCTGGTCTAAAGTAGTGTACTATATAGGGACCAGAGTTCTATGGGCCCTGGTCTAAAGTAGGGCACTATATAGGGAATATGATTCCATAGGGCTCTGGTCTAAAGTAGTGCACTATATAGGGAACAGGGTGGCGTTTGGGACACAGACCCTGTGTGTATTTAATAGCAGTAGTATAATACCACTAGTTTCCACTCTGAGACTATAATCACACTGCAGAACTCACAGAGCTCAGAGTAAACCCTATCTGCTTCCCAAATGCTACCCTATTCCCTATGTAGTGCACTACTTTAGACCATAAGTCCATATGGGCAATGAGATCCAAACCAACTTAATACAACCAGAATAACAAAACTAAAGACTAACCCATGTTAATACATTCTAAATGAAAATAGTTATTTATAAACACAGTGAGAACCAGCTTTAAACTGAAGCACACACACACACACACTGAGCACACACACACACACACCACACACACACACACACACACACTGAGCACAGGGCTGGGCTGTAGTAAATCGGATAAATACAGAGCTGTGGCAGCTCTCACGTCACTCTGTGTTGGCTTAGTGTTGGCCAACGGGACAGAACCGCTCTGTGTTGGTTTAGTCTTGGCCAACGGGACAGAACTGCTCTGTGTTGGTTTAGTCTTGGCCAACGGGACAGAACCGCTCTGTGTTGGCTTAGTGTTGGCCAACGGGACAGAACTGCTCTGTGTTGGCTTAGTGTTGGCCAACGGGACAGAACTGCTCTGTGTTGGTTTAGTCTTGGCCAACGGGACAGAACCGCTCTGTGTTGGCTTAGTCTTGGCCAACGGGACAGAACCGCTCTGTGTTGGCTTAGTCTTGGCCAATGGGGAAGAACCATTCTGCGTTGGCTTTGTATTAACCAACCAGAACCACTCTGTGTTGATTTAGTGTTGGCCAACGGGACAGAACCACTGTGTTGGCTTAGTGTTGACCAATGGGCTAGAACCATTTTCAATTGGCTTTTGATTGACCAACAGACCAGAACCACTCTGTGTTGGCTTTCTGTTGGCCAACGGACCAGGACTACTCTGTGTTGGCTTACTGCTGGCCAACGGGGCCAAAGACAGGAAGTGTGTGTGTGTGTGTGTGTGTGTGTGTGTGTGTGTGTGTGTGTGTGTGTGTGTGTGTGTGTGTGTGTGTGTGTGTGTGTGTGTGTGTGTGTGTGTGTGTGTGTGTGTGTGTGTGTGTGTGTGTGTGTGTGTGTGTATGTGTGTGCGTGCGTGCGTGCGTGCGTGCGTGCGTGCGTGCGTGTGTGCGTGCGTGCGTGCGTGCGTTTTAGCATGAAAGAGGAAAGCAACCTTTTAAGCAAAATGTAATTAGTATGGACCCACTTAAAATCCAGGTTTGTTAACAGGCTACAAACTGGAGGATAGTAAAACACCAGGAGAGAGAGAAAGAGACGGAGAGAAAGAGCGAGAGAGACGGGGAGAGAGCGAGAGAGAGCGAGATAAAGAGACGACGAGAGAGAGAGATCTGAGAGAGAGCGAGATAGAGAGATCTGAGAGAGAGCGAGATAGAGGGCAAGAGAGAGATAGAGAGAGAGAATCCAGTCCAGTAGGGATGAGGCTGTATGGGACCAGCAGTATAGTAATAATAGACATCAGACATTCTATATTTCTAACATGTCATTCTATAGTTCTAACATGTCATTCTATAGTTCCAATATGTCATTCTATGATTCCTCTCACTATATACATGGAGTACCAGGAAATAACATGACTATATACAGGAAGTACCAGGAAATAACATGACTATATACAAGAAGTACCAGGAAATACCAGGAAATAACATGACTATATACAGGAAGTACCAGGAAATAATATGACTGTATACAGGAAGTACCAGGAAATAAGACTATACAGGAAGTACCAGGTAATAACAAGACTATATACAGGAAGTACCAGGTAATAACAAGACTATATACAGGAAGTACCAGGTAACAACATGGCTATATACAGGAAGTACCCAGGTAATAACAAGACTATATACAGGAAGTACCAGGTAATAACATGGCTATATAC
>NW_025750782.1:0-5000 GCF_021184085.1 Oncorhynchus gorbuscha | reverse complement strand
TCCTCGGGTGTTATTGACTCCGGTTTCATGTGCGTTGTTTGTGTTTCGTGTTTATTGTTTTGTTTTGTTTTGTTTATTAAGAACACTCCCTGTCCTTGCTTCCCGACTCTCAGAGCACTCGTTAAATGTGCAGGGAGTGGCCATTTTTAAACATACAGGGAAAGGCCCAATCCCAATCAGATTATGTGAGCGGAGCTTGGAGCAGAGTGAAGCTTGGAGCAGAGTGAAGCTTGGAGCGGAGCGGAGCTTGGAGCAGAGCGAAGCTTGGAGCAGAGTGAAGCTTGGAGCAGAGCGGAGCAGAGCTTGGAGCGGAGCTTGGAGCGGAACGGAGCTTGGAGCAGAGCGGAGCTTGGAGCAGAGCGGAGCTTGGAGCAGAGCGGAGCTTGGAACGGAGCGGAGCTTGGAGCAGAGTGAAGCTTGGAACGGAGCGGAGCTTGGAGCAGAGCGGAGCTTGGAACGGAGCTTGGAACGGAGCTGAGCTTGGAGCAGAGCGGAGCTTGGAGCAGAGCGGAGCTTGCAGCAGAGAGAAGCTTGGTGCAGAGTGAAGCTTGGAGCAGAGTGAAGCTTGGAACGGAGCGGAGCTTGGAGCAGAGTGAAGCTTGGAACGGAGCGGAGCTTGGAACGGAGCGGAGCTTGGAGCAGAGCGGAGCTTGGAACGGAGCTTGGGGCGGAGCGGAGCTTGGAGCAGAGCGGAGCTTGGAGCAGAGCGGAGCTTGGAGCAGAGCGGCGCTTGAGCGGAGCTTGAGCGGAGCGGAGCTTGGAGCGGAGCTTAGAACGGAGCGGAGCTTGGAGCAGAGCATGGAGCTGAACGGCGCTTGGAGCAGAGTGAAGCTTGGAGCGGAGCGGAGCTTGGAGCAGAGTGAAGCTTGGAACGGAGCGGAGCTTGGGGTGAAGCTTGGAGCAGAGCGGAGCGGAGCTTGGAGCAGAGCGGAGCTTGGAGCAGAGTGAAGCTTGGAGCAGAGTGAAGCTTGGAACGGAGCGGAGCTTGGAGCAGAGCGGAGCTTGGAGTAGAGCGGAGCTTGGAACGGAGCTGAGCTTGGAGCAGAGCGGAGCATGGAGCAGAGCGGAGCTTGGAGCAGAGCGGAGCTTGGAACGGAGCTTGGGGCGGAGCGGAGCTTGGAGCAGAGCGGAGCTTGGAGCAGAGCGGAGCTTGGAGCAGAGCGGCGCTTGGAGCGGAGCTTGAGCGGAGCGGAGCTTGAGCATGAGCTTAGAACGGAGCGGAGCTTGAGCAGAGCATGGAGCTGAACGGCGCTTGGAGCAGAGTGAAGCTTGGAGCGGAGCGGAGCTTGGAGCAGAGTGAAGCTTGGAGCGGAGCGGAGCTTGGGGTGAAGCTTGGAGCAGAGCGGAGCGGAGCTTGGAGCAGAGCGGAGCTTGGAGCAGAGTGAAGCTTGGAGCAGAGTGAAGCTTGGAACGGAGCGGAGCTTGGAGCAGAGCGGAGCTTGGAACGGAGCTTGGAACAGAGCGGAGCTTGGAGCAGAGCAGAGCGGAGCTTGGAGCAGAGTGAAGCTTGGAGCAGAGTGGAGCTTGGAACGGAGCGGAGCTTGGAGCAGAGCGGAGCTTGGAGTAGAGCGGAGCTTGGAACGGAGCTGAGCTTGGAGCAGAGCGGAGCATGGAGCAGAGCGGAGCTTGGAGCAGAGCGGATCTTGGAGCAGAGCGGAGCGTGGAGCAGAGCGGAGCTTGGAACGGAGCTTGGAGCGGAGCTTGGAACGGAGCGGAGCTTGGAGCTGAACGGCGCTTGGAGCAGAGTGAAGCTTGGAACGGAGCGGAGCTTGGAGCAGAGTGAAGCTTGGAGCAGAGTGAAGCTTGGAACGGAGCTTGGAGCAGAGCGGAGCTTGGTACGGAGCAGCTTGGAGCAGAGGAGCTTGGAGCAGAGCGGAGCGGAGCTTGGAGCGGAGCTTGGAGCAGAGTGAAGCTTGGAGCAGAGTGAAGCTTGGAACGGAGCGGAGCTTGGAGCAGAGTGAAGCTTGGAGCAGAGTGAAGCTTGGAACGGAGCGGAGCTTGGAGCAGAGTGAAGCTTGGAGCGGAGCGGAGCTTGAGCAGAGCGGCTTGGAGGAGAGGAGCTTGAGCTTGAGCAGAGCGGAGCTTGGAGCGGAGCTTGAGCAGAGTGAAGCTTGGAGCAGAGTGAAGCTTGGAACGGAGCGGAGCTTGGAGCAGAGTGAAGCTTGGAGCGGAGGAAGCTTGGAACGGAGGGAGCTTGACCAGAGTGAAGCTTGGAGTGGAGCGGAGCTTGAACGGAGCAGCTTGGAGCAGAGGAGCTTGGAGCTTGGAGCAGAGCGGAGCTTGGAGCGGAGCTTGGAGCAGAGTGAAGCTTGGAGCAGAGTGAAGCTTGAGCGGAGCGGGGCTTGGAGCAGAGCGGAGCTTGGAGCGGAGCGTGGAGCAGAGCGGAGCTTGGAGCGGAGCTGAGCATGGAACAGAGCTTGGAGCAGAGCTTGAGCTGAACGGCGCTTGGAGCAGAGCGGAGCGGAGCTTGGAGCGGAGCTTGAGCAGAGCGGAGCTTGAGCTGAACGGAGCTTGGAGCAGAGCGGAGCTTGGAGCAGAGCGGAGCTTGAGCAGATCGAGCTTGAGAGGAGCGGCGCTTGAGCAGAGCGGAGCTTGAGCAAATCGAGCTTGGAGCAGATCGGAGCTTGGAGCAGAGCTTGAGCAGATCGGAGCTTGGAGCAGAGCGGCGCTTGGAGCAGAGCGGAGTGGAGCTTGGAGCAGATCGGAGCTTGGAGCAGAGCGGAGTTTGGAGCGGAGCTTGGAGCAAATCGGAGCTTGGAGCAGATCGGAGCTTGGAGCAGAGCTTGGAGCAGATCGGAGCTTGGAGCAGAGCTTGGAGCAGATCGGAGCTTGGAGCAGAGCTTGGAGCAGAGCGGCGCTTGGAGCAGAGCGGAGTGGAGCTTGGAGCAGAGCGGAGCTTGGAGCAGAGCAGAGCTTGGAGCTGAACGGAGCTTGGAGCAGAGCGGAGCTTGGAGCAGATCGGAGCTTGAGCAGATCGGAGCTTGAGCAGAGCTTGAGAGGAGCGGCGCTTTGAGCAGAGCGGAGCTTGAGCAAATGGAGCTTGAGCAGATCGGGAGCTTGGAGCAGAGCTTGGAGCAGATCGGAGCTTGAGCAGAGCTTGGAGCAGATCGGAGCTTGGAGCAGAGCTTGGAGCAGATCGGAGCTTGGAGCAGAGCTTGAGCAGAGCGGCGCTTGGAGCAGAGCGGAGGGAGCTTGAGCAGATCGGAGCTTGAGCAGAGCGGGAGCTTGGAGCAGATCGGAGCTTGGAGCAGATCGGAGCTTGAGCAGAGCTTGAGCAGATCGGAGCTTGGAGCAGAGCTTGAGCAGATCGGAGCTTGGAGCAGAGCTTGGAGCAGAGCAGCGCTTGGAGCAGAGCGGAGTGGAGCTTGGAGCAGATCGGAGCTTGAGGCAGAGCGGGGCTTGGAGCGGAGCTTGGAGCAAATCGGAGCTTGGAGCAGATCGGAGCTTGGAGCAGAGCTTGGAGCAGATCGGGAGCTTGGAAATGAGCTTGGAGCAGATCGGAGCTTGGAGCAGAGCGGCACTTGAGCAGAGCGGAGGGAGCTTGAGCAGATCGGAGCAGATCGGAGCAGAGTGAAGCTTGGAACGGAGCGGCTTGGAGCAGAGTGAAGCTTGAGCGGAGCTGGAGCTTGAGCAGAGCGGCTTGGAGAGAGAGCTTGGAGCTTGGAGCAGAGCGGAGCTTGAGCGGAGCTTGAGCAGAGGAAGCTTGGAGCAGAGTGAAGCTGAACGGATGAGCTTGGAGCAGAGTGAAGCTTGGAGCTGGAGGAAGCTTGGAACGGAGGGAGCTTGGACCAGAGTGAAGCTTGGAGTGGAGCGGAGCTTGGAACGGAGCAGCTTGGAGCAGAGGAGCTTGAGCTTGGAGCAGAGCGGAGCTTGGAGCGGAGCTTGGAGCAGAGTGAGCTTGGAGCAGAGGAAGCTTGGAGCGGAGCGGGCTTGAGCAGAGCGAGCTTGGAGCGGGAGCGTGAGCAGAGCGGAGCTTGAGCGGAGCTGAGCATGGAACAGAGCTTGAGCAGAGCTTGAGCTGAACGCGCTTTGAGCAGAGCGGTGGAGCGGAGCTTGAGCGGAGCTTGAGCAGAGCGGAGCTTGAGCTGAACGGAGCTTGGAGCAGAGCGGAGCTTGAGCAGAGCGGAGCTTGAGATCGAGCTTGAGAGGAGCGGCGCTTGGAGCAGAGCGGAGCTTGGAGCAAATCGGAGCTTGGAGCAGATCGGAGCTTGGAGCAGAGCTTGAGCAGATCGGAGCTTGAGCAGAGCGGCTGAGCAGAGTGGGAGGAGCTTGAGAGATCGGGAGCTTGGAGCAGAGCGGAGTTTGGAGCGGAGCTTGAGCAAATCGGAGCTTGAGCAGATCGAGCTTGAGCAGAGCTTGGAGATCGAGCTTGGGAGCAGAGCTTGAGCAGATCGAGCTTGGAGCAGAGCTGGAGCAGAGCGGCGCTTGGAGCAGAGCGGAGTGGAGCTTGAGCAGATCGAGCTTGAGCAGAGCGAGCTTGAGCAGAGCAGAGGCTTGAGCTGAACGGAGCTTGAGCAGAGCGAGCTTGGAGCAGATCGGAGCTTGAGCAGAGCGGAGCTTGAGCGGAGCTGAGAGGAGCGGAAGGCTGAGCAGAGCGGAGCTTGAGCAACCGGAGCTTGGAGCAGATCGGAGCTTGGAGCAGAGCTTGAGCAGATCGAGCTTGAGCAGAGCTTGGAGCAGATCGGAGCTTGGAGCAGAGCTTGGAGCAGATCGGAGCTTGGAGCAGAGCTTGGAGCAGAGCGGCGCTTGGAGCAGAGCGGAGTGGAGCTTGGAGCAGATCGGAGCTTGGAGCAGAGCGGAGCTTGGAGCAGATCGGAGCTTGGAGCAGATCGGAGCTTGGAGCAGAGCTTGGAGCAGATCGGAGCTTGGAGCAGAGCTTGGAGCAGATCGGAGCTTGGAGCAGAGCTTGGAGCAGAGCAGCGCTTGGAGCAGAGCGGAGTGGAGCTTGGAGCAGATCGGAGCTTGAGGCAGAGCGGGGCTTGGAGCGGAGCTTGGAGCAA
>NW_025750781.1:0-17705 GCF_021184085.1 Oncorhynchus gorbuscha | reverse complement strand
CTGAGGTAACCTGAAAGAGAGTTTTCCGTGAATGTCTTTATACTGTTGGGTCTGTTTCAACTGAGGTAACCTGAGGGAGAGGTTTCCGTGAAGGTCTTTATACTGCTGGGTCTGTTTCAGCTGAGGCAACCTGAGGGAGAGGTTTCCGTGAAGGTCTTTATACTGCTGGGTCTGTTTCAGCTGAGGTAACCTGAGGGAGAGGTTTCCGTGAAGGTCTTTATACTGCTGGGTCTGTTTCAGCTGAGGTAACCTGAGAGAGAGGTTTCTGTGGTCTTTATACTGCTGGGTCTGTTTCAGCTGAGGTAACCTGAGAGAGAGGTTTCCGTGAAGGTCTTTATACTGCTGGGTCTGTTTCAGCTGAGGTAGCCTGAGGAGAGGTTTCCGTGAAGGTCTTTACCTGCTGCTGGGTCTGTTTCAGCTGGAGGTAACCTGAGGAGAGGTTTCCGTGAAGGTCTTTATACTGTGGGTCTGTTTCAGCTGAGGTAACCTGAAGAGTCCGTGAAGGTCTTTATACTGCTGGGTCTGTTTCAGCTGAGGTAACCTGAGGAGAGGTTTCCGTGAAGGTCTTTATACTGCTGGGTCTGTTTCAGCTGAGGTAACCTGAGGGAGAGGTTTCTGTGAAGGTCTGTATACTGCTGGGTCTGTTCAGCTGAGGTAACCTGAGGAGTTTCTGTGAAGGTCTTTATACTGCTGGGTCTGTTTCAGCTGAGGTAACCTGAGAGAGAGTTTTCTGTGAAAGTCTTTATACTGTTAGGTCTGTTTCAGCTGAGGTAACCTGAGGAGAGGTTTTAGTGAAGGTCTTTATACTGCTGGAGTCTGTTTCAGCTGAGGTAACCTGAGGAGAGGTTTCCGTGAAGTCTTTATACTGCTGGGTCTGTTTCAGCTGAGTAACCTGAGGGAGAGGTTTCTGTGAAATCTTTTGCTACTGCTGGGTCTGTTTCAGCTGAGGTAACCTGAGAGAGAGGTTTCTGTGGTCTTTATACTGCTGGGTCTGTTTCAGCTGAGGTAACCTGAGAGAGAGGTTTCCGTGAAGGTCTTTATACTGCTGGGTCTGTTTCAACTGAGGTAACCTGAGGGAGAGGTTTCCGTGAAGGTCTTTATACTGCTGGGTCTGTTTCAGCTGAGGCAACCTGAGGGAGAGGTTTCCGTGAAGGTCTTTATACTGCTGGGTCTGTTTCAGCTGAGGTAACCTGAGGGAGAGGTTTCCGTGAAGGTCTTTATACTGCTGGGTCTGTTTCAGCTGAGGTAACCTGAGAGAGAGGTTTCTGTGGTCTTTATACTGCTGGGTCTGTTTCAGCTGAGGTAACCTGAGAGAGAGGTTTCCGTGAAGGTCTTTATACTGCTGGGTCTGTTTCAGCTGAGGTAACCTGAGGGAGAGGTTTCCGTGAAGGTCTTTATACTGCTGGGTCTGTTTCAGCTGAGGTAACCTGAGGGAGAGGTTTCCGTGAAGGTCTTTATACTGCTGGGTCTGTTTCAGCTGAGGTAACCTGAGAGAGAGGTTTCCGTGAAGGTCTTTATACTGCTGGGTCTGTTTCAGCTGAGGTAACCTGAGGGAGAGGTTTCCGTGAAGGTCTTTATACTGCTGGGTCTGTTTCAGCTGAGGTAACCTGAGAGAGAGGTTTCTGTGAAGGTCTGTATACTGCTGGGTCTGTTTCAGCTGAGGTAACCTGAGAGAGAGGTTTCCGTGAAGGTCTTTATACTGCTGGGTCTGTTTCAGCTGAGGTAACCTGAAAGAGAGTTTTCCGTGAAGGTCTTTATACTGTTGGGTCTGTTTCAACTGAGGTAACCTGAGGGAGAGGTTTCCGTGAAGGTCTTTATACTGCTGGGTCTGTTTCAGCTGAGGTAACCTGAGGGAGAGGTTTCCGTGAAGGTCTTTATACTGCTGGGTCTGTTTCAGCTGAGGTAACCTGAGGGAGAGGTTTCTGTGAAGGTCTTTATACTGCTGGGTCTGTTTCAGCTGAGGTAACCTGAGAGAGAGGTTTCTGTGGTCTTTATACTGCTGGGTCTGTTTCAGCTGAGGTAACCTGAGAGAGAGGTTTCCGTGAAGGTCTTTATACTGCTGGGTCTGTTTCAGCTGAGGTAACCTGAGAGAGAGGTTTCCGTGAAGGTCTTTATACTGCTGGGTCTGTTTCAGCTGAGGTAACCTGAGAGAGAGGTTTCCGTGAAGGTCTTTATACTGCTGGGTCTGTTTCAGCTGAGGTAACCTGAGGGAGAGGTTTCTGTGGTCTGTATACTGCTGGGTCTGTTTCAGCTGAGGTAACCTGAGAGAGAGCGTTGCTAATTGGTCGGCTGGCCTGCCGTCTTCACGCTCTCTCTGCCACTTTGTTATGGATCATAAAAACGCTGTCAGCTTGTGTGTGTAGAGACATGGAGGAAGGAGTAGGGTATCGACTCTCTCTAATGGATATAACTGCTGTGTGGGTCGACATGTTAGTGTGGGAGATGGATGTTACTGGCCACCATGTTGGCTCTGTCAACCCTTTTCCAGGGGCAAGACCAAACTAATATCCTCCACCCACAGGTTCTCTCTCTCTCTGGTCTTTCTCAATCCCACTTTCACATTCAGTTATGGAGTGTTTTTGATAACATGGAAAAGAATTCTGTTCAACCCACAAAGTCGGCCAAGGGATTTGACACAGTCACACATCTCTCCACTAGAGATGTCATTCAGAAGGTATCGTCCATCAGAGTTGAGTTCAGCAGTCTATCTGAATAATGGTATGTGGTGCAGGGAGAAGGAGCCCTCTTCATTAAACATGGAACCAGCACCTCATTTGAATTTCTCCTGGGAGTGTCTGAGCATGGTGTTTGAAAAACAAGACATGGACCTAATGGGTAATTGACCATGGCGCTGGCGGTGGTTGCCCACTGGGCATCGATCATGCTTGGCATCAAGCCTCTACAACACAGGTCAGAGAGAGCGAGAGACGGAAAGAGGAGAGTCAACAGACGAATGAGGACATGCAATTCAGTCTGACTCGCCTGCAGGGTGTCTCCCTAATGCAGGCTTATTATGCACCCATCCACAGGATCTGATCAGTGCAGAGGGGATAGGAGGACAAGCCTGGCTGGAGAGGACTACAGAGGTTTAAACACAGTACAGAGGGGATAGGAGGGGACAAGCCTGGCTGGAGAGGACTACAGAGGTTTAAACACAGTACAGAGGGGATAGGAGGGACACGCCTGGCTGAGGACACAGAGGCTTGCAAGTTCTGGCTGGAGAGGTTAGGACTAGAGGACAGAGGTTTAAACACAGTGCAGAGGGGATAGGAGGGGACAAGCCTGGCTGGAGAGGACTTTAAACACAGTACAGAGGGGATAGGAGGGGACACGCCTGGCTGGAGAGGACTACAGAGGTTTAAACACAGTGCAGAGGGGATAGGAGGGGACAAGCCTGGCTGGAGAGGACTACAGAAACACAGTACAGAGGGGATAGGAGGGGACACGCCTGGCTGGAGAGGACTACAGAGGTTTAAACACAAAGCAGAGGGGATAGGAGGGGACACGCCTGGCTGGAGAGGACTACAGAGGTTTAAACACAGTACAGAGGGGATAGGAGGACAAGCCTGGCTGGAGAGGACTACAGAGGTTTAAACACAGTACAGAGGGGATAGGAGGGACAAGCCTGGCTGGAGAGGACTACAGAGGTTTAAACACAGTACAGAGGAGGGACACGCCTGGCTGGAGAGGACTACAGAGGACTACAGAGGTTTAAACACATCCCAAATAATAACAGGAGCTGGACAAAAAAGATCCAATGCAATGGTGGATGGAGACTGTCTGGTGTGTGTCGGATGGAGACTGTCTGGCGGTGTGTCGGATGGAGACTGTCTGGCGGTGTGTCGGATGGAGACTGTCTGGCAGTGTGTCGTGCTGGAGGGTGTGTCGGATGGAGACTGTCTGGCGGTGGGAGACTGTCGGATGGAGACTGTCTGGCGGTGTCGGATGGAGACTGTCTGGCGGTGTGTCGGATGGAGACTGTCTGGCGGTGTGTCGGATGGGATGGACTGTCTGGCGGTGTGTCGGATGGAGACTGTCGGATGGAGACTGTCTGGCGGTAAAATGGATGGGGAGACAGTCTGGCGGTGGAGACTGTCTGGCGGTGTGTCGGATGGAGACTGTCTGGCGGTGTGTCGGATGGAGACTGTCTGGACTGTCTGGAGGTCTGGCGGTGTCGGATGGAGACTGTCTGGCAGTGTGTCGGCTGAGACTGTCTGGCGGTGTGTCGGATGGAGACTGAACTGTCTGGTGTGTCGGATGGTCGGCTGGAGACTGTCTGGCGGTGTGTCGGATGGAGACTGTCTGGCGGTGTGTCGGATGGAGACTGTCTGGCGGTGTGTCGGATGTCTGGAGACTGTCTGGCGGTGTGTCGGATGGTCGGATGGAGACTGTCTGGCGGTGTGTCGGATGGAGACTGTCTGGCGGTGTTTCGGGATGGAGACTGTCTGGCGGTGTGTCGGGTGGAGACTGTCTGGCGGTGTGTCGGATGGAGACAGCGGTGTGTCGGATGGAGACTGTCTGGCGGTGTGTCGGGAGACTGGAGGAGACTGTCTGGCGGTGTGTCGGATGGAGACTGTCTGGCGGTGTGTCGGATGGAGACAGTCTGGCGGTGTGTCGGGTGGAGACTGTCTGGCGGTGTGTCGGGTGGAGACTGTCTGGCGGTGTGTCGGGTGGAGACTGTCTGGCGGTGTGTCGGGTGGAGACTGTCTGGCGGTGTGTCGGGTGGAGACTGTCTGGCGGTGTGTCGGGTGGAGACTGTCTGGCGGTGTGTCGGGTGTAGATTTGGCGGTGTGGTCTACACCGCCAAGATCACACTACACTGAGTGGTCTTTTTCATTGTACTGGCTCGAGGTGTTGTTCTGAATGAATCCCTCCTCCATCCCTCAGACTCTGTTGTGTTCTTTCTCTCTCCCTCTCCAGACAAAGACAGGCCCCCTGGTCATTCTCAGGACGGGTCACCTCAGAGCATAGCGTCCACTAAGGTGAGTCCTGCTGATGAAGTGTTTTACACATTTAAAAATGGGGGGGAGGGTGCTGGACAAAAAGGAAGAGTCACCACTATAGTTAGCTGTTCATGCTTTAATTCATGTCAGTCTGTGATTTATTTAAGCAATAAGGCCCAAGGGGGTGTGGTATATGGCCAATACACCGCGGCTAAGGGCTGTTCTTAGGCACGGCAACGCGGAGGGTGCCTTATTGCTATTTAAAAACTGGGAGGAGAGAGACTGGCTGGCTGTTTCCTCTGCCTTTCTCTTGACGACTGAAGCGGTACTGACTGAGTGGAACTAGACTCCCATGGGGATATGGGATAGTGAATGTGTGATGCTCCACCATACTGAATACACAGAGCTGCCTGATGCTCTACCGTACTGAATACACACAGCTGCCTGATGCTCTACCGTACTGAATACACACAGCTGCCTGATGCTCCACCGTACTGAATACACAGAGCTGCCTGATGCTCTACCGCACTGAATACACACAGCTGCCTGATGCTCCACCGTACTGAATACACAGAGCTGCCTGATGCTCTACCGTACTGAATACACACAGCTGCCTGATGCTCCACCGTACTGAATACACAGAGCTGCCTGATGCTCCACGTTACTGAATACACAGAGCTGCCTGATGCTCCACGTTACTGAATACACAGAGCTGCCTGATGCTCCACGTTACTGAATACACAGAGCTGCCTGATGCTCCACCGTACTGAATACACAGAGCTGCCTGATGCTCCACTGTACTGAATACACAGAGCTGCCTGGTGCTCCACCGTACTGAATACACAGAGCTGCCTGGTGCTCCACCGTACTGAATACACAGAGCTGCCTGATGCTCCATGTTACTGAATACACAGAGCTGCCTGATGCTCCACCGTACTGAATACACAGAGCTGCCTGGTGCTCCACCGTACTGAATACACAGAGCTGCCTGATGCTCCACGTTACTGAATGCACAGAGCTGCCTGATGCTCCACGTTACTGAATACACAGAGCTGCCTGATGCTCCACCGTACTGAATACACAGAGCTGCCTGGCACGCTAGTGACGCTACATTATCTATGGTCTCTGTTTCATCATATCACCTCTAACAAACAAACCTCTTGACAAATTATTCTGGAACATCTTAGAAGTGTTAAAGTGCTGTGAATCATCTGATGTCAGTTGTGTTGGTAAATATTTTCTGTATACTCTGGGTAGAATCATCCTTTTGATTTGGGCTGACATTTAGACAACCGTTTGAACCTAGCCAGACACTTTCTGAAACTTTATCCTCCGAGAGATCGGAAGGCGCACCGGTACCTCCCTTGGAGATCGTGTGTGTGTGTGTGTGTGTGTGTGTGTGTGTGTGTGTGTGTGTGTGTGTGTGTGTGTGTGTGTGTGTGTGTGTGTGTGTGTGTGTGTGTGTGTGTGTGTGTACCAATAAACCCTCTGTGATGAAAGTATTTTTTGTTAGTGAGAGCCCCCTGCCGCGACCTCCTCCATCCCTCCAACCCTCTGTTTGATCTGGTCACGACAGGCAGGCGGTGTGTTCCCCTCCTCCTCTCTCTCCCTGGTTTAGAACCCAGAACCTTAGTCAAGATCAAAGAGCTCTGCCATGAGTAAACTCATTTTAATGGGAGAGCGTGTAGGTTCAACAAACACTCTTGCTTTTGGGAGTTATCCTTAAGAGAACACAGACGCACACAGGCACCACGTCTCCCTGGGTAACTGCTCAGGCTTACACAGATCTGGGATGTTTAGGGTGTGTTCATGATGTGTTCTTAAAAGGCTAGACATTGAAGTGGGACTGGGAGAGAAAGAGAGCCTGACTGCTTACACAGGCAGACCAATTCTGATATTTTCCCACTAATTGGTATTTTGGCCAATCATATCAGATATTTTTTTAGAGCCCCACTCTCTCTCTTCCTGGCCCCCTCCCCCCTCACCACTCTCACTCTTCCTGCCCCCCAAGTCACTAATGCGACTTGACTCTCTAACTGCTTCCTCTCTCCAGAATGTTTAATCAAGCATAGCCAGCTCTCTGCATCCCCAGTCCCCTAGCTAGCCCCTTAAAGGATACAATACGAAATGAGGACTGAGCGATGCAGAGGGAGAGGGGTAGAAAGAGAGAGAGAACTGAGGGGGTAGAGAGAGAGAGACTGAGAGGGTAGAGAGAGCGAGAGACGGAGAAGGGTAGAGAGAGCGAGAGACGGAGAGGGGTAGAAAGAGCGAGAGACGGAGAGGGGGTAGAAAGAGACGAGAGAGAAAGAGAGACGGAGAGGGGTAGAGAGAGGGGTAGAGAGAGAGACGGAGAGGGGTAGAGAGAGAGACGGAGAGGGTAAAGAGGGTGAGAGAGCGAGAGACGGAGAAGGGTAGAGATGAACAGAGACGGAGAGGGGTAGAAGAGCGAAAACGGAGAAAGAGAGAGCGAGAGACGGAGAGGGGTAGAAAGACCTTGAGGGGTAGAGAGAGAGAAAACGGAGAGGGGTAGAGAGAGCGAGAGACGGAGGGGTAGAGAGAGCGAGCGAGAGAGAGAGAGCGGAGAGGGGTAGAGAGAGCGAAAACGAAGAAAAGTAGAAGAGCGAGAACGAGGGGTAGAGAGAGCGAGAGACCTGAGAGGGGTAGAGAAAGCGAAAACGAGAAAGAGTAAAAGCTGAGGGGAGAGAGAAAAGCGAAAACGGAAGAGGGGTAGAGAGAGCGAGAGACGGAGAGAGTAGAGAGAGCGAAAACAGAGAAAGGAAATAGAAAAGCTAGAAAAACGGTAGAGAGAGCGAAAAACGAAGAGGAAATGAAAAGCGGAGAGGGGTAGAAGAGCGAAAACGGAGAGACGAAAACGAGGGGTAGAGAGAGCGAGAGACGGAGAAAAGGCAGAGAGAGCGAAAGCGAGAGAAAGAGTAAAAAGACCTGGAGGAGGGGTGAGGAGAGAGAGAGCGAGAGACTTGGGAGAGGGCGAGAGCGGAGAAGGGTAGAAAAGCGAGAGACTGAGAGGGGTAGAGAGAGCGAGAGACGGAGAGGGAGTAGAGAGAGCGAGAGACGGAGAGAGGGTAGAGAGAGCGGGAGAGGGGTAGAGAGAGCGGGAGAGGGGTAGAGAGAGCGGAGAGAGGGGTAGAGAGAGCGAGAGGGCAGAGAGGGGTAGAGAGAGCGGAGAGAGGGGGTAGAGAGAGCGGAGAGGGTAGAGAGAGCGGAGAGGGGTAGAGAGAGCGAGAGAGGGTAGAGAGAGCGAGAGAGGGTAGAGAGAGAGCGAGAGAGGGGTAGAGAGAGCGAGAGAGGGGTAGAGAGAGCGAGAGAGGGGTAGAAGAGAGCGAAGAGAGGGGTAGAAGAGAGCGAGAGAGGGGTAGAGAGAGCGAGAGAGCGGAGGAGAGAGAGTAGAGAGACGAGGGCAGAGAGAGCAGAGAGGAGGTAGAGAGAGCAGAGAGAGCGGAGAGAGCGTAGAGAGGAGCAGAGAGAGCGAGAGAGGGGTAGAGAGAGCGAGAGAGTGAAAGGGGTAGAGAGACTGATGGAGAGGGTAAGAGAGACTGATGGAGGGGCAGAGAGAGCGACTAGTGAAAGGGGTAGAGAGAGCGAGAGGCGGAGACTGATGGAGAGCGAGAGGTGAAAGGGGTAGGGACTGAGTGAAGGGGTAGAGAGACTGAGTGAAGGGGTAGAGAGACTGAGTGAAAGGGTAGAGAGACTGAGTGAAAGGGTAGAGACTGAGTGAAGCTAGAGGACTGAGTGAAAGGGAGTAGAGAGACTGAGTGAAAGGGGTAGAGAGAGCGAGAGTGAAAGGGGTAGAGAGAGACTAGTGAAAGAGGCTGAGTGAAGGGGTAGAGAGACTGAGTGAAAGGGAGTAGAGAGACAGAGGCGAGAGGTAGAGACAGAGTGAGAGGGAGTAGGACAGAGTGAGAGGGGTGAGAGAGGTAGAGAGCGAGAGGCGGAGAGGGGTAGAGAGAGCAGAGGCGGAGAGGGGTAGAGAGACAGAGGCGGAGAGGGGTAGAGAGACAGAGTGAGGGGTAGGAGACAGGTGAGAGGGGTAGACAGAGCGAGAGGCGGAGAGGGGTAGAGAGAGAGCGAGAGGCAGAGGGGTAGAGAGAGCGAGGAGGCGGAGAGGGGTAGAGAGAGCAGGCGGAGAGGGGTAGAGAGAGCTAGAGGCGGAGAGGGGGTAGAGAGAGCGTGAGGCGGAGAGGGGTAGAGAGAGCGAGAGGCGGAGAGGGGTAGAGAGAGCTAGAGAAGTGGAGAGGGGTAGAGAGAGCGAGAGGCGGAGAGGGGTAGAGAGAGCGAGAGGCTGAGGAGGGGCAGAGAGAGCGAGAGGCTGAGAGGGGTAGAGAGAGCTGAGGCAGAGCGTGAGAGGCAGATGCAGAGTAGAGCGAGAGGCGTGAGAGGGCATAGAGAGCGAGAGGCGGAGAGGGGTAGAGGAGAGCGAGAGGCGAGAGGTGGTAGAGAGAGCGAGAGGCGGAGAGGGGTAGAGAGAGCGAGAGGCGGAGAGGGGTAGAGAGAGCGAGAGGCGGAGGGGTAGAGAGAGCGAGAGGCGGAGAGGGGTAGAGAGAGCGAGAGGCGGAGAGGGGTAGAGAGAGCGAGAGGCGGAGAGGGGTAGTAGAGCGAGAGGCGGAGGTAGAGAGAGCGAGAGGCGGAGAGGGGTAGAGAGAGCGAGAGGCGGAGAGGGGTAGAGAGAGAGCGAGAGGCGGGAGAGGGGTGGAGAGAGCGAGGAGGCGGAGAGGGGTAGAGAGAGCGAGAGGCGGAGAGGGGCAGAGAGAGCGAGAGGCTGGAGAGGGGTAGAGAGAGCGAGAGGCGGAGAGAGGGGTAGAGAGAGCGAGAGGCGGATAGAGAAGGAGAGGCAGTAGAGAGACGGGAGAGGGGTAGAGAGAGCGAGAGGCTGTAAGAGAGGGTAGAGAGAGCGAGGAGGCGGAGAGGGGCAGAGAGAGCGAGAGGCTGGAGAGGGGTAGAGAGAGCGAGAGGCGTGAGAGGGGCAGAGAGAGCGAGAGGCTGGAGAGGGCAGAGAGAGCGAGAGGCTGGAGAGGGGTAGAGAGAGCCTGTAGAGGCGTGAGAGGGGCAGAGAGAGCCGAGAGGCGGAGAGAGCGAGAGGCTGAGAGGGGTAGAGAGCGAGAGGCGGAGAGGGGTAGAGAGAGCGAGAGGCGGAGAGGGGTAGAGAGAGCGAGAGGCGGAGAGGGGTGAGGAGGAGAGCGAGAGGCGGAGAGAGGGGTAGAGAGAGCGAGAGGCGGAGAGGGGTAGAGAGAGCGAGAGGCGGAGAGGGGTAGAGAGAGCGAGAGGCGGAGAGGGGTAGAGAGAGCGAGAGGCGGAGAGGGTAGAGAGAGCGAGAGGCGGAGAGGGGTAGAGAGAGAGCGAGGAGGCGGAGAGGGGTAGAGAGAGCGAGAGGCTGGAGAGGGGTAGAGAGAGCGAGAGGCGGAGAGGGGTAGAGAGAGCCAGAGGCAGCAGAGAGCAGAGGCGGAGAGGGGTAGAGAGAGCGAGAGGCGGAGAGGGGTAGAGAGAGCGAGAGGCGGAGAGGGGTAGAGGAGAGCGAGGAGGCGGAGAGGGGTAGAGAGAGCGAGAGACGAGAGGGGTAGACGAGCGAGAGGCGGAGAGGGGTAGAGAGAGCGAGAGGCGGAGAGGGTAGAGAGAGCGAGAGGCTGGAGGAGGGGCAGAGAGAGCGAGAGGCGGAGAGGGGTAGAGAGAGCGAGAGGCGGAGAGGGGTAGAGAGAGCGAGAGGCGGAGAGGGCAGAGAGAGCGAGAGGCGGAGAGGGGTAGAGAGAGCGAGAGGCGTGAGAGGGGTAGAGAGAGCGAGAGGCGGAGAGGGGTAGAGAGAGCGAGAGGCGGAGAGGGGTAGAGAGAGCGAGAGGCGGAGAGGGGTAGAGAGCGAGAGGCGGAGAGGGGTAGAGAGAGCGAGAGGCGGGAGAGGGGTAGAGAGAGCGAGAGGCGGAGAGGGGCAGAGAGAGCGAGGAGCTGGAGAGGGGTAGAGAGAGCGAGAGGCTGGAGAGGGGGTAGAGAGAGCGAGAGGCGGAGAGGGGCAGAGAGAGCGAGAGGCATGGAGAGGGGTAGAGAGAGCGAGAGGCGGAGAGGGTAGAGAGAGCGAGAGGCGGAGAGGGGTAGAGAGAGCCGAGAGGCGGAGAGGGGTAGAGAGAGCGAGAGGCGGAGAGGGGTAGAGAGAGCGAGAGGCGGAGAGGGGTAGAGAGAGCGAGAGGCGGAGAGGGGCAGAGAGAGCGAGAGGCGGAGAGGGTAGAGAGAGCGAGAGGCGGAGAGGTGGTAGAGAGAGCGAGAGGCGGAGAGGGGTAGAGAGAGCGAGAGAGGCGGAGAGGGGGTAGAGAGGAGCGAGAGGCGGAGAGGGGGTAGAGAGAGCGAGAGGCGGAGAGGGGTAGAGAGAGCGAGAGGCGGAGAGGGGTAGAGAGAGCTGAGGAGGCGGGAGAGGGGTAGAGAGAGCGAGAGGCGGAGAGGGGTAGAGAGAGAGCGAGAGGCTGGAGAGGGGTAGAGAGAGCGAGAGGCTGGAGAGGGGTAGAGAGAGCGAGGAGGCGGAGAGGTAGAGAGAGCGAGAGGCGGAGAGGGGTAGAGAGAGCGAGAGGCTGGAGAGGGGTAGAGAGAGCGAGAGGCGGAGAGGGGTAGAGAGAGCGAGAGGCGGAGAGGGGTAGAGAGAGCGAGAGGCGGAGAGGGGTAGAGAGAGCGAGAGGCGGGAGAGGGGTAGAGAGAGCGAGAGGCGGAGAGGGGTAGAGAGAGCGAGAGGCGGAGAGGGGTAGAGAGAGCGAGAGGCGGAGAGAGGGTAGAGAGAGCGAGAGGCGAGAGAGGGTAGAGAGAGCGAGAGGCGGAGAGGGGCAGAGAGAGCGAGAGGCGGAGAGGGGTAGAGAGAGCGAGAGGCGGAGAGAGGGTAGAGAGAGCGAGAGGCTGGAGAGGGGTAGAGGAGAGCAGAGAGGCTGGAGAGGGTAGAGAGAGCGAGAGGCGGAGAGGGGTAGAGAGAGCGAGGAGGCGGAGAGGGGTAGAGAGAGCTGAGAGGGTAGAGAGAGCGAGAGGCGACAGGCAGGGGTAGAGAGAGCCGAGAGAGCGAGAGAGAGGGGTAGAGAGAGCGAGAGGCGGAGAGGGGCAGAGAGAGCGAGAGGCGGATGAGGGGCAGAGAGAGCGAGAGGCGGAGAGGGGTAGAGAGAGCGAGAGGCGTGGGAGAGGGGTAGAGAGAGCGAGAGGCGGAGAGGGGCTAGAGAGAGCGCAGAGGCGGAGAGGGGTAGAGAGAGCGAGGAGGCTGAGAGGCTGGTAGAGAGAGCGAGAGGCGGAGAGGCGGCAGAGAGAGCCGAGAGCGCGGAGAGGGGTAGAGAGAGCGAGAGGCGAGAGAGGGGTAGAGAGAGCGAGAGGCGGAGAGGGGTAGAGAGAGCTGAGAGGCGGAGAGGGGTAGAGAGAGCGAGAGGCGGAGAGGGGTAGAGAGAGCGAGAGGCGGAGAGGGGTAGAGAGAGCGAGAGGCTGGAGAGGGGTAGAGAGAGCGAGAGGCGGAGAGGGGTAGAGGAGAGCGAGAGGCGGAGAGGGGTAGAGAGAGCGAGAGGCGGAGAGGGGTAGAGAGAGCGAGAGGCGGAGAGGGGTAGAGAGAGCGAGAGGCGGAGAGGGGTAGAGGAGAGCGAGGAGGCGGAGAGGGGTAGAGAGAGCGAGAGGCGGAGAGGGGTAGAGAGAGCGAGAGGCGGAGAGGGGTAGAGAGAGCGAGAGGCGGAGAGGGGTAGAGAGAGCGAGAGGCGGGAGAGGGGCAGAGAGAGCGAGGAGGCGGAGGAGGGGTAGAGAGAGCGAGAGGCGGAGAGGGGTAGAGAGAGCGAGAGGCGGAGAGGGGTAGAGAGAGCGAGAGGCGGAGAGGGGTAGAGAGAGCGAGAGGCGGAGAGGGGTAGAGAGAGCGAGAGGCGGAGAGGGGTAGAGAGAGCGAGAGGCGGAGAGGGGTAGAGAGAGCGAGAGGCGGAGAGGGGTAGAGAGAGCGAGAGGCGGAGAGGGGTAGAGAGAGCGAGAGGCGGAGAGGGGTAGAGAGAGCGAGAGGCGGAGAGGGGTAGAGAGAGCGAAGAGGCGGAGAGGGGTAGAGAGAGCGAGAGGCGGAGAGGGGTAGAGAGAGCGAGAGGCGGAGAGGGGCAGAGAGACAGAGGCTGAGAGGGGTAGAGAGAGCTAGAGGCTAGAGAGAGGGTAGAGAGAGCGAGAGGCGGGAGAGGGGCAGAGAGAGCGAGAGGCTGGAGAGGGGTAGAGAGAGCGAGAGGCGGAGAGGGTAGAGAGAGCGAGAGGCGGGAGAGGGGTAGAGAGAGCGAGAGGCGGAGAGGGGTAGAGAGAGCGAGAGGCGGAGAGGGGTAGAGAGAGCGAGAGGCGGAGAGGGGTAGAGAGAGCGAGAGGCGGAGAGGGGTAGAGAGAGCGAGAGGCGGAGAGGGGCAGAGAGAGCGAGAGGCGGAGAGGGGTAGAGAGAGCGAGGAGGCTGAGAGGGGTAGAGAGAGCGAGAGGCGGAGAGGGGTAGAGAGAGCGAGAGGCGGAGAGGGGTAGAGAGAGCGAGAGGCGGAGAGGGGTAGAGAGAGCGAGAGGCGGAGAGGGGCAGAGAGAGCGAGAGGCGGAGAGGGGTAGAGAGAGCGAGAGGCGAGAGAGGGGTAGAGAGAGCGAGAGGCGGAGAGGGGTAGAGAGAGCGAGGCGGAGGGGTAGAGAGAGCGAGAGGCGGAGAGGGGTAGAGAGAGCGAGAGGCGGAGAGGGGTAGAGAGAGCGGAGAGGCGGAGAGGTAGAGAGAGCAGAGCGGAGAGGGGTAGAGAGAGCGAGCGGAGAGGGGTAGAGAGAGCGAGAGGCGGAGAGGGGTAGAGAGAGCGAGAGGCGGAGAGGGGTAGAGAGAGCGAGAGGCGGAGAGGGGTAGAGAGAGCGAGAGGCGGAGAGGGGTAGAGAGAGCGAGAGGCGGAGGGGCAGAGAGAGCGAGAGGCGGAGAGGGTAGAGAGAGCGAGAGGCGGAGAGGGGTAGAGAGAGCGAGAGGCGGAGAGGGGTAGAGAGCGAGAGGCGGAGAGGGGTAGAGAGAGCGAGAGGCGGAGAGGGGTAGAGAGAGCGAGAGGCGGAGAGGGGTAGAGAGAGCGAGAGGCGGAGAGGGGTAGGAGAGCGAGAGGCGGAGAGGGGTAGAGAGAGCGAGAGGCGGAGAGGGGTAGAGAGAGCGAGAGGCGGAGAGGGGTAGAGAGAGCGAGAGGCTGGAGAGGGGTAGAGAGAGCGAGAGGCGGAGAGGGGTAGAGAGAGCGAGAGGCGGAGAGGTGAGAGGCGAGAGGGGTAGAGAGAGCGAGAGGCGGAGAGGGGTAGAGAGAGCGAGAGGCGGAGAGGGGTAGAGAGAGCGAGAGGCGGAGAGAGGGGTAGAGAGAGCGAGAGGCGGAGAGGGGTAGAGAGAGCGAGAGGCGGAGAGGGGGCAGAGAGAGCGAGAGGCGGAGGGGGTAGAGAGAGCGAGAGGCGGAGAGGGGTAGAGAGAGCGAGAGGCGAGAGGGGCAGAGAGAGCGAGAGGCGGAGAGGGGGGCAGAGAGAGCGAGAGGCGGAGAGGCGGGGTAGAGAGAGCGAGAGGCGGAGAGGGGTAGAGAGAGCGAGAGGCGGAGGAGGGGCAGAGAGAGAGAGAGAGCGGAGAGAGGTAGAGAGAGCGAGAGGCGGAGAGGGGTAGAGAGAGCGAGAGGCGGAGAGGGGTAGAGAGAGCGAGAGGCGGAGAGGGGTAGAGAGAGCGAGAGGCGGAGAGGGGTAGAGAGAGCGAGAGGCGGAGAGGGGTAGAGAGAGCGAGAGGCGGAGAGGGTAGAGAGAGCGAGAGGCGGGAGGGGTAGAGAGAGCGAGAGGCGGAGAGGGGTAGAGAGAGCGAGAGGCGGAGAGGGGTAGAGAGAGCGAGAGGCGGAGAGGGGTAGAGAGAGCGAGAGGCGGAGAGGGGTAGAGAGAGAGCGAGAGGCGGAGAGGGGTAGAGAGAGCGAGAGGCGGAGAGGGGTAGAGAGAGCCGAGAGGCGGAGAGGGGTAGAGAGAGCGAGAGGCGGAGAGGGGTAGAGAGAGCGAGAGGCGGAGAGGGGTAGAGAGAGCGAGAGGCGGAGAGGGGTAGAGAGAGCGAGAGGCGGGAGAGGGGTAGAGAGAGCGAGAGGCGGAGAGGGGTAGAGAGAGCGAGAGGCGGAGAGGGGTAGAGAGAGCGAGAGGCGGAGAGGGGTAGAGAGAGCGAGGAGGCGGAGAGGCAGAGAGAGCGAGAGGCGGAGAGGGGTAGAGAGAGCGAGAGGCGGAGAGGGGGAGAGAGAGAGCGAGAGGCGGAGAGGCGGGTAGAGAGAGCGAGAGGCGGAGAGGGGAGCAGAGTAGAGAGAGCGAGAGGCGGAGAGGGGTAGAGAGAGCGAGAGGCGGAGAGGGGTAGAGAGAGCGAGAGGCGGAGAGGGGTAGAGAGAGCGAGAGGCGGAGAGGGGTAGAGAGAGCGAGAGGCGGAGAGGGGTAGAGAGAGCGAGAGGCGGAGAGGGGTAGAGAGAGCGAGAGGCGGAGAGAGAGAGCGAGAGGCGGAGAGGCAGAGAGAGCCGGAGAGGGGTAGAGAGAGCGAGAGGCGGGAGAGGGGTAGAGACGAGAGGCGGAGAGGGGGAGAGAGAGCGAGAGGCGGAGAGGGGTAGAGAGAGCGAGAGGCGGAGAGGGGTAGAGAGAGCGAGAGGCGGAGAGGGGCAGAGAGAGCGAGAGGCGGAGAGGGGTAGAGAGAGCGAGAGGCGGGGAGGGGTGAGAGGCGGAGAGGGGTAGAGAGAGCGGCACGGAGAGGGGAGAGAGAGCGAGAGGCGGAGAGGGGTAGAGAGAGCGAGAGGCGGAGAGGGGTAGAGAGACGGGAGGCGGAGAGGGGTAGAGAGAGCGAGAGGCGGAGAGGGGTAGAGAGAGCGAGAGGCGGGAGAGGGCAGAGAGGAGCGAGAGGCGGAGAGGGGGTAGAGAGAGTCGAGAGGCGGAGAGGGGTAGAGAGAGCGAGAGGCTGGAGAGGGGGTAGAGAGAGCGAGAGGCGGAGAGGGGTAGAGAGAGCGAGGAGGCGGAGAGGGGGTAGAGAGAGCGAGAGGCGGAGAGGGGTAGAGAGAGCGAGAGGCGGAGAGGGGTAGAGAGAGCGAGAGGCGGAGAGGGGTAGCTTAGAGAGCGAGAGGCGGAGGGGGTAGAGAGAGCGAGAGGCGGGAGAGGGGTAGAGAGCGAGAGGCGGAGAGGGGTAGAGAGAGCGAGAGGCGAGAGGGGTAGAGAGAGCGAGAGGCGGAGAGGGGTAGAGAGAGCGAGAGGCGGAGAGGGTAGAGAGAGCGAGAGGCGGAGAGGGGTAGAGAGAGCGAGAGGCGGAGAGGCAGAGAGAGCGAGAGGCGGAGAGGGGTAGAGAGAGCGAGAGGCGGAGAGGGGGCAGAGAGCGAGAGGCGGAGAGGGGCAGAGAGAGCGAGAGGGCTGAGAGGGGTAGAGAGCGAGAGGCGGAGAGGGGTAGAGAGAGCGAGAGGCGGAGAGGGGTCAGAGAGAGCGAGAGGCGGAGAGGGGTAGAGAGAGCGAGAGGCGGAGGGTAGAGAGCGAGAGGCGGAGAGGGGCAGAGAGAGCGAGAGGCGGAGAGGGGTAAGAGAGAGCGAGAGGCGGAGAGGGGTAGAGAGAGCGAGAGGCGGAGAGGGGAGAGAGAGCGAGAGGCGGAGGGGTAGAGAGAGCGAGAGGCGGAGAGGTAGAGAGAGCGAGAGGCGGAGAGGGGTAGAGAGAGCGAGAGGCGGAGAGGGGTAGAGAGAGCGAGAGGCGGAGAGGGGTAGAGAGAGCGAGAGGCGGAGAGGGGTAGAGAGAGCTAGAGGCGGAGAGGGGTAGAGAGAGCGAGAGGCGGAGAGGGGTAGAGAGAGCGAGAGGCGGAGAGGGGTAGAGAGAGCGAGAGGCGGAGAGGGGTAGAGAGAGCGAGAGGCGGAGAGGGGCAGAGAGAGCGAGAGGGGCAGGGGTAGAGAGAGCGAGAGGCGATGAGAGGGGCAGAGAGAGCGAGAGGCGGATGAGAGGGTAGAGAGAGCGGGAGGCATGAGAGGGGCAGAGAGAGCCGAGAGGCTGGGAGAGGCGGCAGAGAGAGCGAGAGGCGGAGAGGGGCTAGAGAGAGCCGAGAGGCGGAGAGGGGGAGGAGAGAGAGCCTGGAGAGGTAGAGAGAGCGAGAGGCGGAGGGGTAGAGAGAGCGAGAGGCGGAAGGAGGGGCAGAGAGAGCGATGGAGGGGTAGAGAGAGCATGAGGCGGAGAGGGGTAGAGAGAGCGCATGGAGGCGGAGAGGCGATGGAGGCGGTAGGAGGCATGGAGGGGTAGAGAGAGCGATGGAGGGGCAGAGAGAGCCATGGAGGGTAGAGAGAGCCGGGCGGAGGGCAGTAGAGAGAGCGATGGAGGGGTAGAGAGAGCGATGGAGGGGTAGAGAGAGCGATGGAGGGCAGTAGAGAGCGATGGAGGGGCAGAGAGCGATGGAGGGTAGAGAGCGATGAGGCAGAGAGAGCGATGGGAGGGGTAGAGAGAGCGATGGAGGGGTAGAGAGAGCGATGGAGGGGTAGAGAGAGCGATGGAGGCAGAGAGAGCGGCGGAGGCAGACAGAGCCGATGGAGGGGTAGGAGAGAGCGATGGAGGGGCAGAGAGAGCGATGGAGGGGTAGGAGAGAGCGGATGGAGGGGTAGAGAGAGCGATGGAGGGGTAGAGAGAGCGATGGAGGGTAGAGAGAGCGATGGAGGGGTAGAGAGAGCGATGGAGGGGTAGAGAGAGCGATGGAGGGGAAAGAGAGAGAGCTGATGGAGGGGTAGAGAGAGCGATGGAGGGGTAGAGAGACTGGATGGAGGGGTAGAGAGACTGATGGAGGGGTAGAGAGAC
>NW_025750780.1:5000-17710 GCF_021184085.1 Oncorhynchus gorbuscha | reverse complement strand
TAGTAGTCAAGTAGGAGAAACAGAGTGAAAAAGGAGAAGGAGGAGGACCTATAGGGTAAGAGGACCTATAGGGTAAGATAACCTATAGGATCTATAGGGTAAGAGGAGGACCTATAGGGTAAGATAATAACCTATAGGTTCTATAGGGTAAGAGGAGAACCTATAGGGTAAGATATAGGGTAAGATGAGAACCTATAGGGTAAGAGGAGAACCTATAGGTTCTATAGGGCAAGAGCAGAAGCTATAGGGTAAGAGGAGAACCTATAGGGTAAGAGGAGAATCTATAGGTTCTATAGGGCAAGAGCAGAAGCTATAGGGTAAGAGGAGAACCTATAGGGTAAGAGGAGAACCTATAGGATCTATAGGGTAAGAGGAGGACCTATAGGATCTATAGGGTAAGAGAAGAACCTATAGGACCAATAGGGTAAGAGACGAACTTATACGACATATAGGGTAAGAGGAGAACCTATAGGGTAAGAGGAGAACCTATAGGGTAAGAGGAGAACCTATAGGGTAAGAGAAGAACCTATAGGGTAGAGGAGAACCTATAGGGTAAGGAGGAACCTATAGGGTAAGAGAAGAACCTATAGGGTAAGAGGAGAACCTATAGGGTAAGAGGAGAACCTATAGGACATATAGGGTAAGAGGAGAACCTATAGGGTAAGAGGAGAACCTATAGGGTAAGAGGAGAACCTATAGGGTAAGAGGAGAACCTATAGAGGGTAAGAGGAGAACCTATAGAGTGAGGGGATAACCTACAAGTTGAGAAGAACCTATAGGACATATAGGGTAAAGAGGAGGGCCTATAGGGTAAGAAAAGAACCTATAGGGGTAGAGGAGAACCCTATAGGACCTATCGGGGTAAGAGGAGAACCTATGAGGGTAAGAGGAGAACCTATAGGGGAGAGGAGAACCTATAGGACATATAGGGTAAGAGAGAAGAACCTATAGGGTAAGAGGAGAACCTATAGGGTAAGAGAGGAGAACCTATAGGACCTATCGAATGAGAGGAGAAAAACCTATAGGACATATAGGGTAAGGGGAGAACCTATAGGGTAAGAGGAGAACCTATAGGACCTATCGGGTAGAGGAGAACCTATAGGACATATAGGGTAAGAGGAGAACCTATAGGGTAAGAGGAGAACCTATAGGACCTATAGGACCTATAGGACATATAGGGTAAGAGGAGAACCTATAGGACATATAGGGTAAGAGGAGAACCTATAGGACATATAGGGTAAGAGGAGAACCTATAGGGTAAGAGGAGAACCTATAGGGTAAGAGGAGAACCTATAGGACCTATCGGGTAAGAGGAGAACCTATAGGACATATAGGGTAAGAGGAGAACCTATAGGACATATAGGGTAAGAGGAGAACCTATAGGACATATAGGGTAAGAGGAGAACCTATAGGGTAAGAGGAGAACCTATAGGACATATAGGGTAAGAGGAGAACCTATAGGACATATAGGGTAAGAGGAGAACCTATAGGACATATAGGGTAAGAGGAGAACCTATAGGACATATAGGGTAAGAGGAGAACCTATAGGGTAAGAGGAGAACCTATAGGACATATAGGGTAAGAGGAGAACCTATAGGACATATAGGGTAAGAGGAGAACCTATAGGACATATAGGGTAAGAGAGGGAGAACCTATAGGGTAAGAGGAGAAACCTATAGGGTAAGAGGAGAACCTATAGGACCTATCGGGTAAGAGGAGAACCTATAGGACATATAGGAGTAGAGGAGAACCTGTCAGGACATACTAGGGCAAAGAACCTATAGGGTAAGGAGAACCTATAGGACCTATCGGGTAAGAGGGAGAACCTCAGGACATATAGGGTAAGGATAGAACCTATAGGACATATAGGGTGAGGAGAAACCTATAGGGTAAGAGGAGCAACCTATGAGGACCTATCGGGTAAGAGGAGAACCTATGGGACATATGAGGCAAGAGGAGAACCTATAGGATATATAGGGTAGAGGAAGAACCTATAGGGTAGAGGAGAACCTATAGGACCTATCGGGTAAGAGGAGAACCTATAGGACATATAGGGGTAAGAGGAGAACCTATAGGACATATAGGGTAGAGGAGAACCTATAGGGCAGAGAGAACCTATAGGGTAGAGGAGAACCTATAGGACATATAGGGTGAGGAGAGCCTATAGGGTAGGATATATAGGGTAGAGGAGAACCTATAGGGTAAGAGGAGAACCTATAGGACATATAGGGTAAGAGGAGAACCTATAGGACATATAGGGTAAGAGGAGAACCTATAGGACATATAGGGTAAGAGGAGAACCTATAGGGTAAGAGGAGAACCTATAGGACCTATCGGGTAAGAGGAGAACCTATAGGACATATAGGGTAAGAGGAGAACCTATAGGACATATAGGGTAAGAGGAGAACCTATAGGGTAAGAGGAGAACCTATAGGACCTATCGGGTAAGAGGAGAACCTATAGGACATATAGGGTAAGAGGAGAACCTATAGGATATATAGGGTAAGAGGAGAACCTATAGGGTAAGAGGAGAACCTATAGGGTAAGGGAAGAACCTATGGGACATATGGGGGTAAGAGGAGGAACCTATAGGACATATGGGAGTAGAAAATAACCTATAGGGTAAGAGGAGAACCTATAGGGTATCGGGAGAACCTATAGGACATATAGGGTAAAGGAGAACCTATAGGGTAGAGGAGAACCTATAGGGTAAGAGGAGAACCTATAGGGTAAGAGGAGAACCTATAGGACATATAGGGTAAGAGGAGAACCTATAGGGTAAGAGGAGAACCTATAGGGTAAGAGGAGAACCTATAGGCTCTAAAGGACAATACCCCCTGTCGACAATACCCCCTGTTTTGTCCCACAGATGTGGCAGTTGAGAGGCCCCAACTTGCATTAAGATACTGGAAGGTTTCATGGGCCCCCAGACATGGTGGATGGTTATTGGGGTGATGAGCTCTCCTCTAGCCAGGAAGGAGGCTCCGTGCCGGGCATGGGTAGCTTGGTGCTTGCCTGCTGCAGACTGAGCTCCAGGTGCTGGTGGTTGGAGGTGCTGTTGGAGGCTACAGCACCATGGAACAATACCAGCTGATGCTGGAGAACCTTTACCTGGAGGGGGGGAGGAGGGGGGGGGGATTAGTGGGAAAATGAGGGAGGGAGAGGAGTGAATGAGTATGTTCCATTCAAATCCACCCCCCCCTCTCCCTCTCCCTCCAGGGTGGCTGTCAATAATGTCTGATCCCTGGCCATGACCCCACTCTCTGAGGGTGACTCGGTAGGAAGTGATCCCTGGCCATGACCCCACTCTCTGAGGGTGACTCGGTAGGAAGTGATCCCTGGCCATGACCCCACTCTCTGAGGGTGACTCAGTAGGAATTGATCCCTGGCCATGACCCCACTCTCTGAGGGTGACTCGGTAGGAAGTGATCCCTGGGTCACGACCCCACTCTCTGAGGGTGACTCGGTAGGAATTGATCCCTGGCCATGACCCCACTCTCTGAGGGTGACTCGGTAGGAAGTGATCCCTGGGTCACGACCCCACTCTCTGAGGGTGACTCGGTAGGAATTGATCCCTGGCCATGACCCCACTCTCTGAGGGTGACTCGGTAGGAAGTGATCCCTGGTCATAAATGCACCCCCTATTTGACCCCGTCTCCTCACATCGTCTCCTTACCTTATTCTCCTCCAGTAGTTTGAGTTTGACTGACAGGTCGTTTCGGCTCTTCTCATACTTCTCTCTCTGGTTCTGGAAGGTTCTCTGGGCCTGCTCTAGTTTGGGGAGGGTGGCGGTGTCTCGAGGTCCCAGGTTCAAGTCCTCCAGGTCACAACGGTACGCATCATATTCTATCCTGTAAGACATTGGCCAATGTTTACATCCTGATGTGGCCCTCGAGCCAAAATGGTCGCTGGCCTAAGGTTGTTGTGTTGCCTGGTCTCTCTGTGTGTGTGTGTGTGTGTGTGTGTGTGTGTGTGTGTGTGTGTGTGTGTGTGTGTGTGTGTGTGTGTGTGTGTGTGTGTGTGTGTGTGTGTGTGTGTGTGTGTGTGTGTGTGTGTGTGTGTGTGTGTGTGTGTGTGTGTGTGTGTGTGTGTGTGTGTGTGTGTGTGTGTGTGTGTGTGTGTGTGTGTGTGTGTGTGTGTGTGTGTGTGTGTGTGTGTGCGTGCGTGCGTGCGTGCGTGCGCGTGCGTGCGTGTGTGTGTGTGTGTGTGTGTGTGTGTGTGTGTGTTACCTGGCTGTCTCGTAGTGTTTCACGTTAACCATGGTGTCCTCTATAGTTTTGTTAACCAGTGTGTTCATATCGGAGGTGAAAGAGTTCATAGCCGACACCATGACCTCTCCGCTCTTCGACAGGAACCGCTGGGTGTCCCCGTTCAGACCAAACTCTACCTGAGAGATGCAGACCAGAACACTGACTCAGTACCGGTACCCCCGCACACTGACTCAGTACCCCCGCACACTGACTCAGTACCGGTACCCCGTTGTGAATTTAAGTATGCTCTCTCTAATTCTCTCTTTCTTTCTCTCTCTTTCTCAGAAGACCTGAGCCCTAGGACCATACCCAGACTAGAGGACCATACCCAGACTGGACCATACCCAGACTAGAGGACCATACCCAGACTAGAGGACCATACCCAGACTAGAGGACCATACCCAGACTAGAGGACCATACCCAGACTAGAGGACCATACCCCAGACTAGAGGACCTACCCAGACTAGAGGACCATACCCAGACTAGAGGACCATACCCAGACTAGAGGACCATACCCAGACTAGAGGACCATACCCAGACTAGAGGACCATACCCAGACTAGAGGACCATACCCAGACTAGAGGCCATACCCAGACTAGAGGACCATACCCAGACTAGAGGACCATACCCAGACTAGAGGACCATACCCAGACTAGAGGACCATACCCAGACTAGAGGACCATACCCAGACTAGAGGACCATACCCAGACTAGAGGACCATACCCAGACTAGAGGACCATACCCAGACTAGAGGACCATACCCAGACTAGAGGACCATACCCAGACTAGAGGACCATACCCAGACTAGAGGACCATACCCAGACTAGAGGACCATACCCAGACTAGAGGACCATACCCAGACTAGAGGACCATACCCAGACTAGAGGACCATACCCAGACTAGAGGACCATACCCAGACTAGAGGACCATACCCAGACTAGAGGACCATACCCAGACTAGAGGACCATACCCAGACTACAGGACCATACCCCAGGACTACAGGACCATACCCAGACTAGAGGACCATACCCAGACTAGAGGACCATACCCAGACTAGAGGACCATACCCAGACTAGAGGACCATACCCCAGGACTACAGGACCATACCCCAGGACTACAGGACCATACCCCAGGACTACCTGGCCTGATGACTCCCTGCTGTCCCCAGTCCACCTGGACTTTTTTATTTTGTATTGTTTTTATTTAGTAAATATTTTCTTAAATATTCGTAACTATTTTTTTTAAACAGATTTTTCTTAAAACTGCATTGATGGTTAAGGGCTTGTAGTAAGCATTTCACTGTAAGGTCTACTACACCTGTTGTATTCAGCATTTCACTGTGAGGTCTACCACACCTGTTGTATTCGGCATTTCACTGTGAGGTCTACTACACCTGTTGTATTCAGCATTTCACTGTGAGGTCTACTACACATGTTGTATTCAGCATTTCACTGTGAGGTCTACTACACCTGTTGTATTCAGCATTTCACTGTGAGGTCTACTACACCTGTTGTATTTGGCGCATGTGACTAAACGTTTGATTTGATTGGCTAGAGGACTGGTACCCAGGCTAGAGGACTGGTACCCAGGCTAGAGGACTGGTACCCAGGCTAGAGGACTGGTACCCAGGCTAGAGGACTGGTATCTAAACAGACTGGTACCCAAACTAGAGGACTGGTACCCAGGCTAGAGGACTGGTACCCAGGCTAGAGGACTGGTACCCAGGCTAGAGGACTGGTGCCCAGGCTAGAGGACTGGTGCCCAGGCTAGAGGACTGGTGCCCAGGCTAGAGGACTGGTACCCAGGCTAGAGGACTGGTGCCCAGGCTAGAGGACTGGTATCTAAACAGACTGGTACCCAGGCTAGAGGACTGGTACCCAGGCTAGAGGACTGGTATCTAAACAGACTGGTACCCAGGCTTGAGTACTGGTACCCAGGCTAGAGGACTAGTATCTAAACATACTGGTACCCAGACTAGAGGACTGGTACCCAGACTAGGGGACTAGTATCCAGACTAGGGGACTGGTACCCAGACTAGGGGACTGGTGCCCAGGCTAGAGGACTGGTGCCCAGGCTAGAGGACTGGTGCCCAGGCTAGAGGACTGGTGCCCAGGCTAGAGGACTGGAGCCCAGGCTAGAAGACTGGAACCCAGGCTAGAGGACTGGTATCTAAACAGACTCGTACCCAGACTAGGGGACTGTACCCAGACTGGTACCCAGACTAGTCCCAGACTAGGGGACTGGTACCCAGACTAGGGGACTGGTACCCACGCTAGGGGACTGGTACCCACGCTAGGGGACTGGTACCCAGGCTAGGGGACTGGTACCCAGGCTAGGGGACTGGTACCCAGGCTAGAGGACTGGTACCCAGGCTAGAGGACTGGTACCCAGGCTAGAGGACTGGTACCCAGACAAGAGGACTGGTAATCAGGCTAGAGGACTGGTACCCAGACTAGAGGACTGGTAATCAGGCTAGAGGACTGGTAATCAGGCTAGAGGACTGGTACCCAGACTAGAGGACTGATACCCAGACTAGAGGACTGGTACCCAGACTAGAGGACTGGTACCCAGGCTAGAGGACTGGTACCCAGGCTAGAGGACTGGTACTCAGACTAGAGAACTGGTATCTAAACAGACTGGTGCCCAAACTAGAGGACTGGCACCCAAACTAGAGGACTGATCCCCAGACTAGAGGACTGGTAATCAGGCTAGAGGACTGGTACCCAAACTAGAGGACTGGTACCCAAACTAGAGGACTGGTACCCAAACTAGAGGACTGGTACCCAGACTAGAGGACTGGTAATCAAGCTAGAGGACTGGTACCCAGACTAGAGGACTGGTACCCAGACTAGAGGACTGGTAATCAGGCTAGAGGACTGGTACCCAGGCTAGAGGACTGGTAATCAGGCTAGAGGACTGGTACCCAGACTAGAGGACTGGTACCCAGACTAGAGGACTGGTACCCAGACTAGAGGACTGGTAATCAGGCTAGAGGACTGGTACCCAGGCTAGAGGACTGGTACCCAGGCTAGAGGACTGGTCCCCAGGCTAGAGGACTGGTCCCCAGGCTAGAGGACTGGTACCCAAACTAGAGGACTGGTACCCAAACTAGAGGACTGGTACCCAGACTAGAGGACTGGTACCCAGGCTAGAGGACTGGTACTCAGACTAGAGGACTGGTATGTAAACAGACTGGTGCCCAAACTAGAAGACTGGTACCCAGACTAGAGGACTGGTACCCAGACTAGAAGACTGGTACCCAGACTAGAGGACTGGTACCCAGGCTAGAGGACTGGTACCCAGGCTAGAGGACTGGTACCCAGACTAGAGGACTGGTACCCAGACTAGAGGACTGGTACCCAGACTAGAGGACTGGTACCCAGACTAGAGGACTGGTACCCAGACTAGAGGACTGGTACCCAGGCTAGAGGACTGGTACTCAGACTAGAGGACTGGTATGTAAACAGACTGGTGCCCAAACTAGAAGACTGGCACCCAAACTAGAGGACTGGCACCCAAACTAGAGGACTGGTCCCTGACTAGAGGACTGGTCCCCCGACTAGAGGACTGGTCCCCCGACTAGAGGACTGGTCCCCCCGACCGAGAGGACTGGTCCCCCAACGAGAGGACTGGTCCCCCAACGAGAGGACTGGTCCCCCAACTAGAGGACTGGTCCCCCAACTAGAGGACTGGTCCCCCCAACTAGAGGACTGGTACCCAGGCTATAGGACTGATACCCAAACTAGAGGAATGTTCTTTCAAAATAAAATGTATTAAAATCTCTCACGTGTAGTGGCGGCGTTTTGAGGCTGAGCTCGGTGAAGGCATCGCCCAGAGTCCTTTGCGTCTGTGTGACCTGGGCGAGCTGCGTGGCAGTGTCTGGGCCAGGCAGGTCACGTGATCATAACGGCGGCGGTCATCACGGAGAATGTCGATGCGGGCCTCGAGTTCTGGGTCGACCGTACGGGATCCACGACCCATCTTCTCTGACAGAACCTGCTTCGTACACTGGGGGGAGGGAGAGGAGGAAGGGCAGAAGGGGGAGTAAGGAATGGAGAGGGAGGAGAGGAAAGAGAGAGATGTGACATGCAGGACAAGCAGAGAAAGGAGTTTCTTGAAGAATAACTAGCTCTTCCCCTCCTCCCTCCCCCTCATCTCTCCCTCCCTCCCTCCCTCCCCTTTCCTTCCCCCATCCCTCTCTCTTTCACCCCCTCCCTCCCTTTCCTTCCCCCCGCCCTCTCTCCCTTTCCTTCCCACCTCCCCTCTCTTTCCGCCCCCCTCCCTATCTCCCTCCCCTCTCTCTCACCTTATAAGTAGTGATGCTCCATTTGCGAACCTGTTCCAGTTTCTCGATGGCGGGCATTTTCTGGTTTCCCGTGACAACCACTGGTCCTGTGGTTGGCTTCCGTGAACCTAGATGGTAGAGGCCCAAACAGAGATAATATTAGACGAAAAACAGATTTTAAAAACATACATTTGTTTACCATCACATATCTCTGGAATGCTGGGAAGACTGTTGAACAGACCAAAATTAAACATCACTTGGAGCTGATTTGCTGTTGTATAGAGTATAGTATATTAGTATTAGTAGTAGTAGTATAGTATATTAGTATAGTATATTAGTAGTAGTAGTAGTAGTATAGTATATTAGTATTAGTATTAGTATAGTATATTAGTAGTAGTAGTATATTAGTATAAGTAGTAGTAGTAGTAGTATAGTATATTAGTAGTAGTATAGTATATTAGTATTAGTATAGTATATTAGTAGTAGTAGTATAGTATATTAGTATTAGTATTAGTATAGTATATTAGTAGTAGTAGTAGTATAGTATATTAGTATTAGTAGTAGTAGTAGTAGTATAGTATATTAGTAGTAGTAGTAGTATAGTGTATTAGTATTAGTAGTAGTAGTATATTAGTATTAGTAGTAGTAGTATAGTATATTAGTATTAGTAGTAGTAGTATAGTATATTAGTATAGTATATTAGTAGTAGTAGTATATTAGTATAAGTAGTAGTAGTAGTAGTATAGTATATTAGTATTAGTAGTAGTAGTAGTAGTATAGTATATTAGTAGTAGTAGTAGTATAGTGTATTAGTATTAGTAGTAGTAGTATATTAGTATTAGTAGTAGTAGTATAGTATATTAGTAGTAGTAGTAGTAGTATATTAGTATTAGTAGTAGTAGTATAGTATATTAGTATTAGTATTAGTATAGTATATTAGTAGTAGTAGTATATTAGTATAAGTAGTAGTAGTATAGTATATTAGTATTAGTAGTAGTAGTATAGTATATTAGTAGTAGTAGTAGTAGTATAGTGTATTAGTAGTAGTAGTATATTAGTATTAGTAGTAGTAGTATAGTATATTAGTATTAGTAGTAGTAGTACAGTATATTAGTATTAGTATTAGTATAGTATATTAGTAGTAGTAGTATAGTATATTAGTATAAGTAGTAGTAGTAGTAGTATAGTATATTAGTATTAGTAGTAGTAGTAGTAGTATAGTATATTAGTAGTAGTAGTAGTATAGTGTATTAGTATTAGTAGTAGTAGTATATTAGTATTAGTAGTAGTATAGTGTATTAGTAGTAGTAGTAGTATAGTATAGTGTATTAGTAGTAGTAGTAGTATAGTGTACTAGTAGTAGTAGTAGTAGTATAGTATATTATTATTATTAGTAGTGTAGTATATTAGTATTAGTAGTAGTAGTAGTATAGTGTATTAGTAGTATTAGTAGTAGTATAGTATATTAGTATTAGTAGTAGTAGTAGTATAGTGTATTAGTAGTAGTAGTATAGTGTATTAGTAGTAGTAGTAGTATAGTATATTAGTAGTAGTAGTAGTATAGTATATTAGTAGTAGTAGTATAGTGTATTAGTATTAGTAGTAGTATAGTGTATTAGTAGTCGTAGTAGTATAGTATATTAGTAGTAGTAGTAGTGTATATTAGTAGTAGTAGTAGTGTATATTAGTAGTAGTAGTATAGTGTATTAGTAGTCGTAGTAGTATAGTATATTAGTAGTAGTAGTAGTAGTATAGTATATTAGTAGTAGTATAGTATATTAGTATTAGTAGTATAGTATATTAGTATTAGTAGTAGTATAGTGTATTAGTAGTCGTAGTAGTATAGTATATTAGTAGTAGTAGTAGTATAGTATATTAGTAGTAGTATAGTATATTAGTAGTAGTAGTAGTATAGTATATTAGTATTAGTAGTAGTATAGTGTATTAGTAGTCGTAGTAGTATAGTATATTAGTAGTAGTAGTATAGTATATTAGTGGTAGTAGTATTATAGTATATTAGTGGTAGTAGTATTATAGTGTATTAGTAGTAGTAGTAGTACAGTATATTAGTAGTAGTACAGTATATTAGTAGTAGTAGTAGTATAGTGTATTAGTAGTAATAGTAGTAGTATATTAGTAGTAGTAGTATAGTATATTAGTATTAGTAGTAGTATAGTGTATTAGTATTAGTATAGTGTATTAGTATTAGTATAGTGTATTCGTAGTAGTAGTAGTAGTATAGTGTATTAGTAGTAGTAGTAGTAGTATATTAGTAGTAGTAGTAGTAGTATAGTGTATTAGTATTAGTATAGTGTATTAGTATTAGTATAGTGTATTCGTAGTAGTAGTAGTAGTATAGTGTATTAGTAGTAGTAGTAGTAGTATATTCGTAGTAGTAGTAGTAGTATAGTGTATTAGTATTAGTATAGTGTATTCGTAGTAGTAGTAGTAGTATAGTGTATTAGTAGTAGTAGTAGTAGTATATTAGTAGTAGTAGTAGTAGTAGTAGTATAGTGTATTAGTAGTAGTAGTATATTAGTAGTAGTAGTAGTAGTAGTAGTATAGTATATTAGTAGTAGTAGTAGTAGTAGTAGTATAGTGTATTAGTAGTAGTAGTATAGTATATTAGTAGTAGTAGTAGTAGTAGTAGTATAGTGTATTAGTAGTAGTAGTAGTAGTATATTAGTAGTAGTAGTAGTAGTATAGTGTATTAGTATTAGTATAGTGTATTAGTATTAGTATAGTGTATTCGTAGTAGTAGTAGTAGTATAGTGTATTAGTAGTAGTAGTAGTAGTATATAGTAGTAGTAGTAGTAGTGTATTAGTATTAGTATAGTGTAGTAGTAGTAGTAGTAGTATAGTGTATTAGTAGTAGTAGTAGTAGTATATTAGTAGTAGTAGTAGTAGTAGTAGTAGTATAGTGTATTAGTAGTAGTAGTAGTAGTATATTAGTAGTAGTAGTAGTAGTAGTAGTATAGTGTATTAGTAGTAGTAGTAGTAGTATATTAGTAGTAGTAGTGTATTAGTAGTAGTAGTAGTAGTAGTAGTAGTAGTATAGTGTATTAGTAGTAGTAGTAGTAGTATATTAGTAGTAGTAGTAGTAGTAGTAGTAGTATAGTGTATTAGTAGTAGTAGTAGTAGTATATTAGTAGTAGTAGTAGTAGTAGTATAGTATAGTGTATTAGTAGTAGTAGTAGTAGTAGTAGTAGTATAGTTTAGTAGTAGTAGTAGTAGTAGTATATTAGTAGTAGTAGTAGTAGTAGTAGTAGTAGTAGTAGTATAGTGTATTAGTAGTAGTAGTAGTAGTATATTAGTAGTAGTAGTAGTAGTAGTATTAGTATAGTGTATTCGTAGTAGTAGTAGTAGTATAGTGTATTAGTAGTAGTAGTAGTAGTATATTCGTAGTAGTAGTAGTAGTATAGTGTATTAGTATTAGTATAGTGTATTCGTAGTAGTAGTAGTAGTATAGTGTATTAGTAGTAGTAGTAGTGTAGTAGTAGTAGTAGTAGTAGTAGTATAGTGTATTAGTAGTAGTAGTATATTAGTAGTAGTAGTAGTAGTAGTAGTATAGTATATTAGTAGTAGTAGTAGTAGTAGTAGTATAGTGTATTAGTAGTAGTAGTATAGTATATTAGTAGTAGTAGTAGTAGTAGTAGTATAGTGTATTAGTAGTAGTAGTAGTAGTATATTAGTAGTAGTAGTAGTAGTATAGTGTATTAGTATTAGTATAGTGTATTAGTATTAGTATAGTGTATTCGTAGTAGTAGTAGTAGTATAGTGTATTAGTAGTAGTAGTAGTAGTATATTCGTAGTAGTAGTAGTAGTATAGTGTATTAGTATTAGTATAGTGTATTCGTAGTAGTAGTAGTAGTATAGTGTATTAGTAGTAGTAGTAGTAGTATATTAGTAGTAGTAGTAGTAGTAGTAGTAGTATAGTGTATTAGTAGTAGTAGTAGTATATTAGTAGTAGTAGTAGTAGTAGTAGTATAGTGTATTAGTAGTAGTAGTAGTAGTATATTAGTAGTAGTAGTAGTAGTAGTAGTATATTAGTAGTAGTAGTAGTAGTAGTAGTAGTATAGTGTATTAGTAGTAGTAGTAGTAGTATATTAGTAGTAGTAGTAGTAGTAGTAGTAGTATAGTGTATTAGTAGTAGTAGTAGTAGTATATTAGTAGTA